>NC_068556.1:11625000-11925416 GCF_022201045.2 Citrus sinensis
AAGGAGTGGTCCACTGCCACCGTGGCATCTTCATTGTAGCCGTTAATACCTTATCTGATTGGTCAGTACCCACACAGCCGGTTTACTTGTGGACACTACCCATGTTCCACTCCAACGGGTGGTGTTTCCCGTGGGCCATGGCGGCTGTTGGTGGCACCAACATCTGCACACGCAAGTTCGACGCTTCAATAATCTTTGACTTGATTAGACGTCATGGTGTCACTCACATGTGCGGAGCTCCCGTTGTCCTCAACATGCTATCTAACTACCGGGATCCCGACAAGAAGCCGTTAAAATTAGCAAAACCCGTTCACCTCGTCACAGCCGGGGCCCCACCACCTGCTGCAGTGCTCTTAAGGACCGAGTCCCTGGGTTTTAAAGTGAGTCACGGATATGGGTTGACCGAAACGGGAGGAATCGTGGTGTCGTGTGCATGGAAAAGGAACTGGAACCTGTTGCCAGCAGCGGAGAAAGCTAAGCTTAAGGCTAGACAAGGAGTCAAAACGACAGCGTTGACGGAAGTTGACGTGCTGGATCCGAAGTCGGGAGTGAGTGCAAAACGTGACGGGTCAACGCTGGGTGAGATTGTACTGAGAGGAGGATGCATAATGCTGGGTTATCTTAAAGATCCTATTGGGACCCGTAAGTGCATGACGGATGATGGCTGGTTCTACACCGGAGACGTTGGGGTGATGCACAGTGATGGGTACTTAGAGATAAAGGATAGATCAAAGGATGTTATAATCAGCGGGGGAGAGAACCTGAGCAGCGTGGAGGTTGAGTCAGTGCTGTATTCGAACCCGGCAGTTAACGAGGCGGCAGTGGTGGCTCGGCCGGACGAGTTCTGGGGCGAGACGCCTTGTGCATTTGTCAGTTTGAAGGAGGGGTCGAAAAGTAAACCAACCGAAAAAGAGATGATAGAGTATTGCAGGGGTAGGTTGCCCCACTACATGGTGCCCAAAACTGTGGTGTTTATGGATGAATTGCCCAAGACTTCTACCGGTAAGATTCAAAAGTTTGTGCTCAGAGAGATTGCTGAGAACATGGGCTCCTCCTCCTCGCCTCTCTCCAGATCATTGACCAGTCGAATGTAGTAATATTAAACTCGAATCGATCGACGAACTGCAAGTTAGCATTATGTGCTCCTCCAATAAAATTAAACGTCCAATCGTAATCATTTTTATCATTATCCTTTATTATTATTTGTATTGTATTGCACAATTTTTCTCCTACCAGAGGTACTACGGCATGGATTTCTAATTATTTACGTTATTTTATTTTTATTTGGAGCAGGGATAGTAAAAATGACCGTGAATGTAACGCCAAATTCCATAATTCTAAATTATGGAAATTCGGTCTTTATTAGAAATCATATACGGCTACAACCTTATTAATAAGGATATCAAAACTATAAAAAGGGTTATCCATGGGGCAATTTTGAAAAAAACTGTTTTTCTAAAATTAATAGGTTTCTTAAAACTCTCAATAAATTCGTGCTTTTCCCTCTTTCATAATCTTAAGTTCACAACGTTTTCTTCTTCTTCTTTTTTTTTGTTGCTCACTATTCTGTCGCTCATACTCTAGGATTCAAACATTTATTTAGGAGAGAATTATAACAGTTGGTAAGTTCTACTCTCCCTATTTTCTATTCACCATAAGTTTTCCTATCACTCTATTTAGGATTTTAATTGGCATGATTTTAAATTGTTACAGACCAAAATACATGATTTAGGATGTGTTTGATATGTCATTTTATGAAATTTATGAATTATAATATATATTTTACTAAAAAGAAGTTTTGCAATATTTTATGTATCAATAAGCCTAGGGTGTTGGGAATGGTTTTATTTACCGAGTTGACGGCTTATCTTTGGTCATTACTTTTTGCAAATTAAGTACCTTGCTGAGAGGTGTGTTTACCATTAGAGTTAGAAATTTGTTTCTTTTTGCTAGTTGAATAAGAGAAGGAATAAACTCATGTCTCTTTTAAGTTTATTTATTTTATGAACTTGTAATTGGAAAATTTTGAGACTTTTGTTAGATTTATGTTATCGAGAGAGATTATTTAGTGTTAGACACATGGATTTGTGTTTTTAGTTGATTAAAAATTTGAGGTATTTCAATTTGAGATTTTTTATGCAAGGATTTTGATTTATAAGTAACATCCTTCATCGCTTGCATAACATGTGTTAGAATTAGGGTGTTACAATTGTGGTATCAGAGTAGCTCCATGTGTCCTCTTCAGCGATGGTGGGGCAAACCTCAGCGACGACACTAAGCCCCGAAAGGGACTTGTGTAACACTCTAGGCGAATCTCACATCGGCAAAGCATGGGAGAGATGCTAGGTTTATAAGAAGTAATACACACCTTAATTGACAAAAAGCGTTTTAAGGTATATGGGTGCCCCAAGAACAAAACCGTGCGAGCCCTGTTAAGGTCCAAAGCGGACAATATCTTACCAGGTCTGGGTTAGGTCATGGCAGCAACTCAATAAGTAAAATCATTCCCAACACACTAGGCTTATCGATACCAAAAATATTACAAGACTTTTTTTTAGTAAAACATATATTATAATTTATAAATTTCATAAAATGACATATCACGATAAGATAACATAAATTCATAGTAATGCAATATATCAAAAGCATAGTTAATTATGAATTATAACACATACACAGAAAACAAAATGTTAGCTCATGTCACATAGTGTGATCTATACTCTTGGTGACCCGACCAGAAACCAAAATAGAATTAGAATCAGCTATAGGTAATTGTGCGAGTTATGGGTAGGTTCAGTATTTTAAATTTAAACTCGCTGCAGGTTGCGAGTGAATGTGGTATTGAGAAAAAATCCAACAAGTATTCATCAACCTGCATTCTTTTTTTAATTATTTATGTTTTTAATTTTAATCATGAAAATTAAAATAAAAAATAATCATAAATATATGTAAGTTAATGTTATTACTCGTGATTTGATCTTTTTAAGTTTTAAATCTAACTAACTCACTATAACCGCATGCTCTGCTCTATAGTGTGGTTTATGTGTGAGATTTTGTGTGTTTATGCATGCGTGTGTGCGTGCATGTGTGCGTGCGTGTGTGTGTGTGTGTGTGTATGTATGTATATGTATGTATATGTGTGTGTATGTTTTATTTAATATTATTTATATTTTATTTTAATTTGATTAATTTTGTTTGTTTTGCTTTAATAACTTGAACCTTATAATTACTTGCTAAAGTTGGGATGTTTAATTAATTATTAACTGTAATTGTCCAAAATTTACTTGTTAATATTACTGATAATACTTGTATACTAATTAAAAAATAGAGTAAGACATTGACCTTAGTGACGATGATTTGCCTACAACAGAAATATTTTTGTGTTAGATTGATATATTATATGTATTTGTTTCAATGTTGAAACTTTAACTTTTCATTTATATCGATAAAATTTAGAACTGAGTATTTTATGCGAATTATTTAGGCTACTGTTACAAATTTATATTTTAAATTATATAATTTAATTTTAATGTATTATTAAAAGTATTTTTTAATATTTATGATTTTAATTGAGGGAACCCACAAAAAAGTCCATTGCTGGTTACAGGTGGATTCGGTAATTATTAAAACCGGCAGCAGGTGAGTTTGACAATTTAAATTTTTTACGGTTGTGGATTTTTGGTAATGACAAACCAACAACAGGTGGTACCCATTGTCATTCCTAGTCATGAGTTAGAGATGGAGGGTGTCGATTACAATGTTTGTAAGTGAAATTGAAAAAAAAAAAATTGTACAAGTGAAATAGCACATCATAGCTAGTAGTTAAAAAAATTTAATTACTAGAAAAAAAATTTACCACTAGGACAATATATATTTTTTTTAATCTTTTATGTCTTTTGGACTAAATTTTATGCTTCTTTTAGTACATATAGGATATATTTGATTGATTGGATTTGATTAGATTATATTTTGATTATGTTGTATTTTGTATACTAGAGGTTGGACTAAATTAGTACCTTGCATATATAATTTAACATTAAATTATTGGAAAAATAATAAAAATGGACTACAAGTTTAGATGTTAATTTAAATTGGGAAATTATCTATGCTCCACTTTTTTTTGTTATATGTACATCTAACCACTACAAAATTTTAGCATATTCTTTGCACCACCTTTGTTTTTTAACTTCTATTAATCAATCACTTTGACACTAAGAATTTAAATAAAATAACCATTCTACCTCTACATGAATTAGCAGATCATTTTATCCTACAAAATTTTTAAAATAAAACAAGATAATTTCCATTTAATTAATTGATAAAATATTACTGAAAAATTGGTTATGTGAATACCATTTAATTAATTGAAAAAATAATAGTGATTCTTTTAATCCTTTGGACCGAAGAAGCGTGTAATACTCATCTCAAATATTTTTTTTTATTTTTTTTATCAATTATACAATCAAAATCATCAAACGATTTTCGTTGTTTAAATTAATCACTAAAACAATAATAGTCTAAACTAGCTTTGAATATTAAAAATCATAATTACAAGAATTACCATTTAAAAATTATAATTATAAAAATTAACATGTTGGACTTTGAGATTTATTTATTTTATTAAATTCAGAGGTATTTTCTTATGATAATATTTTATTTTAAAAAATTTTGTAGGATAAAATTGTATTTTAATTTAAAATAGTCATTTTATCTAAATTCCTAGTATTAAAATGGTCGATTGATACAAGTTTAGAAATAAAGATGGTGTAGATAACATGTTAAAATTTTGTGGTAGTTAGATGTACATATAACAAAACAAATGTGGTGCAAAGATAATTTTCCATTTAAATTTAATGGAAAAATATCTAACCATTACTATTAGGGGTAGGCGTTCGGGTCGGATTGATCCAAACCGAATCGAGCTCGAAAGTTTATTCGGTTTCCGGTTCGGTTCAAGTTGACCTTAATCGAATTTCAAAATCGATCAGTGTTTAACTCCTAAAAAAAACTCAAAAACCCAATTCCCAAACCCGTTTAACCGTTTCCATCTTTCCAATTACATCAACAGCCACACACAACCAAATAACCAATTGAATTTCTCACAAACCTGATTCTAACAACCTACCCAAAATCCCAATTCCCAAACCCTAACCAAAATCAATCCAAGCCAATATTTACTCTACCGATCCACATCGACATCGCTGCACCATGCCAACACACCACTGCCTCACGCATCACACCCTCACTGTCCAATTTCCTCTCGACTCTCTCACACGAGCTACGACCACACCTTTGCCATTAGCTTGCTATCGCCACTCACCAGCACAGCAAATCGCCCACAGCCACGTTGTCGCAGCTCGCCGTCCACCATCTCGCATGGTAAGTCAATTATAAATTTTGCTTGACCATCACTCATATCAAAAAGATGATAATATAAAAAATAATAAAAAATAATAATAAAATAAATTAAGTTAAAGCATTTGTTGCCTATAAAAAGGAGGCAAATGAGCTGAAGAAGAGGGAGAAGCGAGAGAATCGAGTTCGGAGAGAGAGTGATAGCCAAGGGTGTAGCTGAAGAATTTCTTTCTTTCTTTGTTTCTTTTCTTTTCTTGTTTTCGTCTGTATCAATTTTTTTTGTAACATATTTCAAAAGTTTATCAAATAAAAAGAGTGTTGTGTTTTCTTTCAATATGAGTGGCTAATTTTATTAAGTTGAGGTGAAGAGTGAAGCTCAATGTTTCAAACTATTAAATTTATTATTTTCTCAAATGAGTTTTAAAGTTTGTTTTATTCTTTTCTAATTATTTTTATGTCATGTTAATTTATAAATTTCTTTAGGATCTGTATGGTATTTTGACACAATGTCGACACATTAATATAGTGTGACACATTAATATAGTGTGACACATTAATATAGTGTGACACATTAATATAGTGTGACACATTAGGTACTTTATTCCATATCTATCCACACACATAAAATTAAATTATATAATAATTAACTGGTAAAAGTGAGGCAAAATATAAATGAGAGAGTATTAAAATTATAGTTTGAATACTGAGAGTGGATCTCGTAACCTTAGCATATTTTTGAATTGTTTTCAAATAATTTATTTTCCTCATAATTTATTTTCTTTGTTTAACAAATTGATAACTAAAATTTTAAATTCCTTGTGTTTCGACCCCGGACTCATCGGGGTATATTATAACTAGACACTCTTATACTTGGGAGTAATACACTTTTGAGTCGTGTCAGTGACTGACTGCATTGTTGTGTATTGTCAATTATAAATTTTGTATTTGGCTGGTGACTGGATGCATTGTTGTGCAATCTGTATTGTATTTGGCTGCACTTAAAATTTATGACAAGTTATTTGTTGTACATTTGTAATGTTGTGTACTAATAGTCTAATACTATATTGGGGATGGCCGACTGCAACTAAAATATATAATATTATGTTTAGTTTTTTCATGTAATTGTTAGAAAAGTTAGACATAATATAGTTTATAAATTTATTCATTGATTAGCTTTTCTTTTTTTATGTGGTCATGCATGGAGAAAATTAATTTCTATATAGTTATTAGTTTAATTAATTATGAAATTTAATGATTTATATATAGTGGCCGCTGCTTGGTTTGTCTCATTAAATAACTTAATTAGAAAAGTAATCAATTTACATGCATATATATGTCTAATTTAGTGTTATGTGTTATGATAATTAAAATTTTTAAATAATAGCTTGATGTAAGAATAATAATTACGGAAAAATTGATTGTACATGAATGTATTATTATTTCAGTTGTCTACATCAGATAATTCAAGAGTTCGCGAGAACTCCCAATCAAATAAATTTGATTTTAATGAAGTTAGTGGTGTGCCACCAACTACTACTGATGCCCAATCTGGTTCAAAGAAGAAGAGGTCATCGATGACGGCATCGAAACGACCTAAACCAAGAAAAAGAATGGCTCCAAGATCAATAGTGTGGAAACATTTTACTCGATTGGCAAAAAATTAAGACCTGTGCAAATGCAACTATTGTGGTCAAGAATATGCATGCAAGAGTTCGTTGGATGGGACTATCACTTTGAGAAACCACATTGAAAGGTGTGAAGAGTACAAGAACTATCAAGACAACCAAGCAGTTTTAGCTCAAGAACCTACTAGTGCGAGTGAAGATAGTAGTCAGCTTGTGGTGAGAGGGTTTAGTCAGGATGTTGTTAGAAGGGCAACTGTTAAAATGATTATTCTTGATGAGCTGCCATTTTCACATGTGGAGAATATCGGATTTAGGCATTTTTGTTGTGTTGTATGTTTGAGATATTTTGTCCCATCACGTAGAACCATTACTAGGAATATCCTTGACTTGTTTTTGGCTGAAAAGGCTTCTTTGAATAGTTTATTGAGTGATAGTAAGCAAAAAGTCTCTCTCGCTAGATATTTGGACTTCGATTATGACGGCCAGTTATATGGTAACAACAGCTCACTTTATTGACGATAATTGGCGGTTGCATAGAAAGATCATTAGTTTTAACACGGTTCCTGATCATAAAGGGGAGACGATTAGTAAGCATATAAAAAAATGTTTGCTTGAATGGGGTATCAAGAGGGTGTTCACAATCACCATGGATAATGCAAGTGGTAATGATAGTGCCATTCGATATTTGACAAATAAATTGAAGACTTGGAGAGATGATGCCTTATTGTTAGATGGTGAGTTTTTGCATGTGCTTTGTTGTGCACTCATTCTGAATCTTATTGGTTGGATAAAGTAGAGAAGAGCATTGTTAGCATCCATAATGTTGTGAAGTATGTAAGGTCATCCACTACAAGGCTACAAGCATTTAAAATCCGTGTTGAGCAAGAGAAGATTTTAGGGCCAAATGGTCAGATTTCTCGAGAAAGTGTGATTTTAAATTGTTCTACTTGGTGGAATTCCACCTATATCATGGTAAGAGAAGGATGGGACCTCCAGGAAGTGATGATTGGGAAAATGCTCAGTGAATAGTTAGGTTTTTGCGGATTTTTTATGATGCGACATTGACATTTTATGTTTCTTTGAGGGTGACATCGAGTAATTATTACAATGAGATATGTAAAGTTGAAAAGGCTTTGAATTCAATGTCTAAAAATGTTGATCCACATTTGAAAGGGATGACATTAAACATGGAGGAAAGTTTTGACAAATATTGGGAGGGTATACTGAAAATAAACAAATTGTTGATTATTGCGACTGTACTAGATCCACGGAGCAAAATGAATTTCATAGTAGTTTGCTTTGAGAGTTTATATGGCAAGGATAGTACGAAATGTGGTGAGATGAAAGCATAGTGAAAAACACTTTACATAGGCTTTTTGAAGCATATAGTGCAAAACACTCGAGTGCAAGTGCAAGCCATGCTAGTGGTTGTGGGTTTAGTAGTGGGCTGACTTTTCTTGATTTTGGTGATGCCGATGATGATTATGAGTATCTTTTCTCTAAATACACTGAGATAGTTGCTGAGACGAGAGATAACAAAAAATTGTCAAATTAGTTAGAACTTTACTTAATGGAAACGTTGAATTTTAAGTTCCTTATTCATTGGGTACTCAATTTAATATTTTGCCATGGTGGAAGGTTAACAGTTCAAAGTACCTAATTTTATCACAAATAGCAAGAGATGTCCTTGCCATTCCGGTATCTACTGTTGCATCCGAGTCCACCTTTAGTACGAGAGGTTGTATTCTAGATGAGTATAGGAGTTCTATGACTTCTGACATTGTGGAAGCACTCATATTGACACAAAATTGGTTACGATCTTCGCTTTCCGTGGATACGACAACAAATCTTCAAGTTTTGGTCGAGGAAAATGAGTTTATGGATGCACTTGCAGAAGGTATAGTATATAACTATTTTATGATTATGTTATTAAGACATTTTGGTTATTTATTTTTATGAATTATTTAATTTTAAGTCTTTTTGTTTCATGTAGAGATTCGTAAATTAACACAATCGCACCATTCAAGTGTTTCAACATGAAGACTTTTAGCTGGTTAGTTGCTTGCATCATCTAGATTCCAAGCAATTAGGTAACTTTTTTATTTTTACAAAGGCTAGGATTGGTGAATTATTAATCCTCATGTGAATATTTATAAATATGAGCTATTTGCAATTGAGGCTTATAGTTGCAATAATAGTTGGTTGAAAAATAATAAATTATATGATTTGGTGGTGTTATGATGTTTTAGAAATTAACTATTTGGTAAAGAATGGAGAATTGATATATATATATTGGTTGTTGATACTTGTTTGGTGGAGGTTAATTGTCGCCTAATGGGATGAATTTTTTTTTTTTTTTTTTGCAGAATGGACTGATTTGCTTGATCATTTTCCATTTGTTAATGGAGAAATTGAGATGGTTTTACTTTAATTCAATAGTTTTATGGTTGTTTTCATTTATTTGGATTAACTTCATGACTTGGAAATTGAAATTGGAATTAGGAAGTTAGTTTCTTTATTGTTATTTTCTTTTATTGTTGTAATTTGTAGTGGAATATTTTCAATTTGGTGTTTTGATGACCTGAAAATTTCATCATTTGCTTATTTTGTTATTTAATTTGCTTATTTTGGTATTTAATTTGTTTATTTTTGGCTAATATTGGTTTGACCCAAATTATTAACCCGACCCAAATTAATAACTTGAACCGAATTAATAATCCAAACCGTTTTGCAACTTGAAACCAAACTGAATTATGAATCTGAAATGAACTGAACCGAATTTCAAACCGAACCGAAATAATTTTCCAACCCGTTTGAGTTAAATTCTCAAATTCGAACGGGTTGTAAATCAAGCCGAAAATCGAAAAAATCGAACCGTAAATCAAAAGTCCCACCTCTAATTACTATTACAATGATAAAATTATATACGTAAATATAAAATTTTATTATAGTCTAGGATCTAACTGCATTACTCCTAAGATAGGAGTAATAAAACTGTTGTTGTTTAAAACATTAGAAATTTTTTATAATAGGCTACCTTTTTTATTGATTGCTGAGTTTGTAGCTAGGTTTCAAATACTTCTTAATTTCTCCTTATCTCTAGAAGCATTAATCATCAAAATCCTCGTATGATCAGGAAGTGCAAAGTTACGATCATAAATAAACCTATTCAACATTGAAACAAACACAACCTATGTCATGTTTGTAAAATTGCCTCCTAAAACCTAACAAAAAAACTACAAAATTATTTTTGTATTTTAATGGGTCCTAATGATTGTCAAGACATGGTGAGATATTAGTTTGAAAACCAAGTCCTTCAGTTCTGGGTTATTTTGCCGTTTAAGATTAATAGAATTTCGCAAAATATTGTAACCAAATTTAGGAGCTAAGCCATTGATAAATAATGATAGAGTCTTAATGAGAAAGAGAGGAAATGAAGAGGACGAAATGAGAAATAAGGTTTAATGTGAAATGTAAAGTTTGTGCAAGTTTGGTAATAGGTGAGTGGACTCGGTAAGTTAAGGAATGATCACGTTGAGTTAAAACTAACCTGCAAAGTAGATACCAACCATAATATTGCTCCAAACACATTTTGTATATAGTTCTAAATCTGTTCAGTCGGAAGACGTATAAGCCACGTGTCTATTTTATAACTTTGAGATTTGTTAAGCTCAAATCCAACAACACTCTTGCTGCATGACAAACCTGGGATGGGTAAGTAGCATTAGCCAAAATGAACTATAATATTTATACTATTAATTAAATAAAAAATGTTAATTAATAATATATTGAAATTAATAGAGTTATTAAATTATTTAAATAAATATAAATACTTTTAAATTTTTTTAAAGTATTTAAATAAACAAGTAATTTGTATTCTTTGTTATTTGTAATATTATGTAATTATTATAGTATTTTTTATTATGCTTAATACATATTAGTATAATTTTAATCCTAAAAAATATGAGATTAGGATGAAATTTAAAAAAAATAGTCCAATTTCCGTTTTCAATCCTCCAACCAAATGCACCCGTAGCATTATTCTTCATCTTTAAATAATTAAAAACTTTTTCCAACATAAGTCGTTCCTTGAACAATATCTTGAGCTTTATATATATTCTCTAGTGAGAAGATTCTCATCTTGATTTTGTTAAGTTAGAATGGCAGTTAAAAAAAAAAAAATTGATATAATAACAGGCAAAAAAACCACAGTCTCTAATGTGTTGAAATCTTTTTTTTTTTTTTATCTTTTACTGACATCCTCACTTTATCAAAGTAAAAATAAATTAAATTTGGTATATGCTATCACTAACTTCATGTTTAAATCAAACAATGGAATTTCATTAGGTCTCTTACTACCATTATATTTGTATACACCTTTTATTCAATATCATACGAAAACAATGACTAGATTGCATTACTATTGGATTTGTTGAGTAAGTTATATGAGTGCAATCCGAACTTTAAATCCGATCCGTTATACGGATTGGATGAATATTTCATATTAATACAGATGGAATAGGATGTTGGATATTTTGAAGCTTTCTAAAATAAAACATAAATTTTAAAAGCATTTGCTAAAAATTCGAAGCACCATTCGGACCATGAATTAAGTTAAAATATTTTGTTCAATTAAGACCAAAACCAGATGTAAGCACATAATGCTTACTTAAAATGACACGTAGCAAAGATCAGATATTATTGTCCTCTAGCCAAAACTCAGATCGCCTTTTAAGCTACAAAATATTTTTTTTTAAAAAAAATCCTTCCAGCGTGCATGCAACAAGTAAAAATGCAGAAAAAGTGAAGCAACATTCCCAGAGCCAGATAGCAATATGAACAAATACATTGTACAGAAAAGAAGAAGAACAGAGTGAGATAGTGTTAAGGAAGCTCATTGTACAGAAAGGAAGAAGATGCTCAAGCTGAGGAAGACCAGCAAGCTAGTGACGTCAGATGATTGTAAGCAGAATAACAGCTCAGTTGCCACCTCAGCATAAGTAGTTAAAAGATTGTTATGATTTACTTTGTATATTGAGCTGAAGTTAAGCATGTACGAAACGTTCTGAGTTAGTTTGCTATTAGTTATAGTAATACTTAAGCATTGAGTATAAATAGAATGTAATTGTAACATTTTTTATCAAGTGAAATAAAAGCAAGAATTCTGGAACATTCTCTGAAAAATTTTCTGAGATATTTTCTCAGTAACCAAACAACATCTTTCTTAATTTCTTTCGGATAGGGATAGAGTGAGAGACAGGAGAGTGTGAGACTAGACAGGAGAGAAGCTGCTTGGTGTTGGTACGGCGGCTTGATGTTTGTTGTTGGGTGTGTTGTGTGCAAGCAAAAACTAGGTTTCATTTAACTTGCCATAGTTTTTTTATTTAATTTGCCGAAGTTTTAGTCAAAATTTTTCTTTTTCACTTAACTTGCCAACCCACTCAGCCGCCTCCTCTTCTTTTCCTTCTTTTCTTCCGCCGCTACTAAATCTTTCTTCTTCTTCTTCTTCCTCAAAGTCGTCTTCTTCTTCTTTTTCTTATCTCCCCATTAACTATTGTACGTTGATTTGTTAAATATAGACTTCTTTAGATTTAATTATTTAATGTTTGGATGTATGATTATGAGAATTTTGTTTGCTAATTAATTAATTAATTAATTTTTAAATAGTAGATGAGAAAGAATAAGCCAGTGCACTTAGGATTTATAACTAAATTGAATTTAAATTTGTAATCTGAATCAAATTCGACTCAATTTGATTCGGGTTTATAATTCAAATATGATTTTTTTTTAATATAGTGATATATTACAATTAGAACTCTAGTAGTATGTTTATAATCATACATCAATTAAAATTTTTCTTTATAATTTTAAAATAACACAACCTTAACAACAACCATCATTTTAATATGAGAGAGAAATTTATTCTACTCTCAAAGCAGAAAATTCAATAAATTTTTATTTAAAAAAAGTTAAATTTTAATAATTACTGAAAATCAAACTCACACTTAAAAAATTATTGAGCGCATGGGTTACCAATGAGTTATAAGCATTGGCAAATGTGATGGATTAGAGTACGCTAAGTCGCTAAATCAAATAAATTATTACTCAGATCGAAACTTAGAAAACCGGAACCAAAATTCAATTTGCGCACCCAACACGTGGTTCCAAGTTTTGAGACGCATGATCTTCAAATAACAATAATAATAAAAATAATAAAGTTTAGAGACGCGTGGCGGCCACTTCGGCCTTGGCCGAAGTGGTGGGCTGCTGCCCTCACAAGCATTGTGAGGGCAGCGGTTCTAGCCCTCACAAGCATTGTGAGGGCAGCGGTTCTAGCCCTCACAAAAGCATTGTGGGGGCTAAATGTTCTTTATATTTAAAAAATCCTTCTCCCTTGCGAAATGCAAGTGAAGTATGAACATCCTCTCCTGTGAGTGGTTATTTGTATTGGGCATATACTTTATAGAATTTATTGTAATAATGTAAGTCTCAATCATGTATATCTAATTGTAAATATCAGTGTAATATCTCTACTACAATAAGTAGTTATTGTAAATATCTGTGTAATGCAGTAATATGATGATTAATCAGTTTTAAAAAAAAAAAAAAAAACGCGTGGCGAAATCCCATAAGGGTTAGTGGAGTAAGGTTTTGGAACAAAATTTATTAAAAGAAGGGTCTGTCTAACATGTTGAAAAGAAAGGACCTGTCTATGGTACAGTTTCTGTAACAAACATCTCCCGTCGTCCCACCATCCGATTTTCTATTGTTTAATTTCTCACTCCACATCCAACGGCTGATGCTGCAGTCTGTAGCTTACAGATTCTGTAAGCTAGTCAAGTCCTGAAAAGAAATACAAAATGAGTTGCAGGACAAGAGAGGATAAGTCATAAGTGCATGAATCAATCCAAATCTAAAACAATACACGTCATTCAGTTCCGTCACCGACCCCAGATTTTGAAACCTTTACGTGACACATCCACAATGCTGTTGGACCCACTACTTTTTAGAGATATTTTTTAATTTCAATAAACAAATATTTATGCAGATCATTAGTTCATTACTCTTATATGTTCTGTTTATTAAATCATTGGCACAAAGTAAACAAATAGAAAGAAAATTTCTTTTCTCTTTTCCCATTGGTTAGTTTAGGGACACGTTTTCAAGTCTCTGTCGTTTGCCATCTTGTGGCCACTTCACTTTAATCAAAAATGTAAACTGAACATGTTCCCAAGAGTTTCAAAACTGTAAGAAACTAAACTCAAATTCAAAGCAGCTATTGTATGTTTTCTGAAAATTCTTTAGCGGTTTTGTTTTGATAATATTAGTTTTGAGCTGAGACTATATGAGAACAGGTGCCAGGTGGTAACTTTGGTTAGTTGAGAGTAATTGAAGAGAGACTTGCCATATTTCAAGAGGTTGAGATATGTTGCTTCAAATCCAGGGAATCCGATTTGGTTCTGTTTTTGTTTCTGGGTTTTTCTATTTTGTTTTTTTTTCATGAACTTATTTTACCTCTCGTTGTTTCTGGTACGGATAGGACATTAAATCACCACCATATCATACCAAATCATATCTTCTCATTGATTAAAAAGGTGCAAAAAGAAAAAATTTCTCTCTTCTTTCTTATTCTCTTTAATCTCTGGGTTCATGTTTAGATAAATACAAGAGTCTCGAGAGGCATCCATTATTCATTAGTCAATTACTATATTTATAACTGTTAGTGGTTAGTGAATTCCGCCTTGGGTTAATAATAATTTTATTAGGGAAAGAGTTGAAAGATCAAAAGTTGTAAATATGATTTTGGACCGTTTAGGAGATAGAAAAGAGTCAATGGAGGAAGTATCAACGGCGATTGCTATGCCATTCAAGTTCAGCAAACATAATTTCAAACGAATCAACTGCAATGGAAATTACGGGTCTCAAATTCATAGCAGACACGGCGAACCTCTTATCAAACACTGCTCATAGTGACAAGAAGTCAAAAATGGTCAATCCCGACAGTAAGGAAGAAGATTCCATGTCGTTAGTTGATAGTTCAGGTCCTGATGAGTTTCTGACAGCAGTAAATAGGAGAAGCGTTGCTGATGATGTTGAGTTGGAGATTTTTGCAGAGAGAGGAAAAAAGGAGTCTGATGAGTCCAATCCAATGATACCTGAGCAGCATGAGGAGACGAAGAGAGCTGTGATTCAATTAGATCAAGTGCCCCGTTGGGGAGTCAATTCTGTTTGTGGTAAGAGACCAGAAATGGAAGATGCTGTAGCGGTTATTCCTGCGTTTTTGCAAATTCAGACTCACGTGCTGATGGATACTGTCACCGATCAGTTTCCAGATCAAGTACTTGTTCATTTCTTTGGTGTTTATGACGGACATGGTGGCTGTCAGGTATTGTTCAGCACATTCCAATTATGTTTTGCTCAATTCAGTGACAGAATTTTTATGTTTTGATAGTCTCAATTACTTATTCAATACATACAGGTCGCAAATTATTGTTGTGAACGAATGCACTTGGCTTTGGCAGAGGAGTTGGTGACTGCAAAAGCACGATTACAAGATGGTGGTAGTTGGCAGGAGCAGTGGAAGAAAGCCTTTGCCAATAGCTTTCTGAAAGTTGATTCTGAGATCGGAGGAGCTCTTGGAGGTGAACCTGTTGCCCCGGAAACTGCTGGTTCAACTGCTGTTGTTGCCATTATATCTCCAACACTCATAATAGTAGCAAATTGTGGAGATTCAAGAGCAGTTCTTTGCCGTGGAAAAGTACCCGTGCCACTATCTGTAGATCACAAAGTAGGGACAAATGCTTCCCCCCCCCCCCGCCCCCCCCCCGAGACTTCACAATCTTATTGCTCAATCATTGTATTAACTTAATTGTTTGTTTGTAGCCTGATAGGGAGGATGAATTGGCAAGAATAGAAGCTGCTGGAGGCAAAGTCATACAGTGGAACGGATCACGTGTTTTTGGTGTCCTTGCTATGTCAAGATCCATTGGTATAGTCTTTCTAATCCCTGATTTCGTTGGCTTTTGCTTATTACAAAAACTTGGATTGATTTCAGCTTAAACTTACCCTGGTTGGTACATTGATGTTCCTTTGTAATCAGGTGATAGATACTTGAAACCATGGATTATTCCAGACCCAGATGTGATGTTTGTTCCTCGAGCGAAAGAAGATGACTGTCTTATTTTAGCCAGCGATGGTTTGTGGGATGTGATGAACAACGAGGAGGCATGTGATGTTGCTCGAAGACGAATCCTTCTCTGGTACAAAAAGCACGGCGATACTTTGCCGGCAACAAGAGGCGACAGAATTGATCCTGCAGCTCAAGCAGCAGCGGATTACCTTGCCAAGCTTGCTATGCACAAAGGAAGCAAAGACAATATCACTGTAATTGTGGTAGACTTGAAAGCTCAAAGGAAGATTAAGAGAAAAACACTGTGCTAAAAGTTTCTTACCAGCCCATCTTTTTTATTAGTATGGTAAGTTACTAAAAGTAGCATACTGAAAAGCCCATTAGTTTTTCAAATGGGCAATAACAGCATTAACGCCATAATAGCTTTGTATACTTAAATCGACAATATATTGATATCAATATTATTTTAAGAATGTTCATCTGTTGTTTCTTCTCGGCATACCCATTCATCAATCCGTCGGCCACCGAAAAGACAGGATTTTGGAAAAAAAAAAAAAAAAAAAAAATTGAGATCTTATCGTTGGGAATAAGCTGCAGCTTTACGGAATCTCAGAAAATTTAATCATATCATCGCGTGCTGTCCCAAAAATAAAAAAAAATCATATCATTTGTGTATCGTAAAAGCTGGATTACCATGGGATAGCGATAACATCGACAAAGCATCTGGACTCACCAACAGTGAACAACCCACAACCCAGAGTTTGGTGCCGCAATGCTGCAGCGACAGTGCAACATAGTATCACCTTCCAAACGGGAGTTGATGCGATGGCAGCCCAGAGCCTCAGACAAGCAAATAAACAAATTGTCTTGAATACATTTGTTTAACTTGGTACTACATCTCTAGGAATTCATTGCATTGACTCCACTACCAGAATTTCAATCAGCATCTCTGCGATTACAAAATCTCACTAACATGCTTAGCTGAACACTCCTAGGCTTCTGGTGTTACAATTCTTCTAGAGTGCAACTTTGTTTTGTTGCTTGTCTTGCTCAAAAGCTAAACTTTCAGCGCAATGACAAGTAGGAATCTTTCACCAGCTCACTAAATGTTCTTGCTAATTTCTCCTACGTGGTTGAGTCTCAAGTTGTTTGCAAGCATGAACTCCATCAAAAATTAAAATCCTGTGTGTTAATTATGAATCAGATTGAATCCTGTGTGTTAATTATGAATCAGATTACAGATAGTAAAAATTCAAAATAAAGAATAACAAGCGCCATTCATGAAACAAATAAGATGGAAGAGGAAACGTATTTAAAAGCGCTGGCCTACGCAGCTTACATGAACAATTGGTTTTCAAGGACAATGGATTCTGAGAATCTTTCCCAAACTTTGAAAATAACTTGCAACGTAGCTGCTGCCCATGCATATCAGCTGGATACAAAATATATGGATGGTTGCAGATTGAAAAAGGAAAAAGAAAAAGAAGCCAGCAATCAAATCATCCCGTCTTTTTCTTTTTCTTTATTTTTTTGGAAATGGAAATTGCCTTCTGTAAATAAATTTTTTTGATAATATTATATATAGCCTCATATCAAGGCAGAAGGTAAGTACAGACACTGAAGACCGCCAGTTATGAAAAATATGATTTACTGGGCTCAAGATCTTATACCATATTATTCACAGGAAATGCATGCAGGTTAGATATGATCTATTTTGTGTTTCGTTGACCTTTAGAGTACTTGGTGACATATGTCCACTGTTACATTTATTGGAAAGAACTACCAAGTGAAAATTATCAATCTGAGATTGCAAAATTTTATTGACCCAAATGAGATGCAAAATCTTAAACAGGTCAATTGGGCTCAAGAAACTTGTGTTAAATGAACCTCGGAAAAAAAAAAATTGAGAAAAATCAGAAGCTTTTATCAAATAAGTGCTGATCTCTAATTGATTTGAGTTAGATTTTTGTATAGTTTCCTTATCGAATTAAAACATCCTGGACTAAGTTGGATGAATAAATTTTTACATGAGTTAGATTCAGAATAAACTATTAATGATAAAACAAATTTTCTTTTTTATTTTCTCTTTTATCAATTCATCCTTATTATTTGACACAGGTTTTTTTTTTTTTTTTTTTTATATGAGAAACTCAAAATTGTATTAATGAAGAAGATATAAAAATAGATAGTGGACCAACCGTCCACTCAGAAAACATAGACTAGCACTATTTATGCTGTACAAAAGTATACCCAATCATCCTTATACAAGGTTAGAATCAGTTATAACTCCCTATCTCAAAACCCCATCCCAGTCTAGAATCAGTTATAATTTGACAATGCAATATGGCATAACAACAGCAACAATGTCATTTGGTGATTAACAGACCAGAGACCCCATCACAGGTTTTGTTACATTAATATATTTCTCTACCTTCTTATTTGTTTCAACAGATTTTGAGAAAAATGAGAATTTTCTCCAAAATATGCCTATTCGTAGAATATTTCATGCAAAATCAGGGAGAGGAGTAAGGAAAAAAGATTTTATCCATCATAGTAAACAAAACTCATAGGTAAGAACATAGTAGAAAGATCTAAACTAAGGGTTAGTCATCCTCGAAAGCACTCAATACAAGGAAGTCAGATATTTGTATTTTCACAATTTGAAATTGGATGCAAGCAATGGACATACCAGATAAATTTGAAAGGGTTGCAAGCGGGGATCCTGCATCAGTGAAGTACTCTGACAGATCTACATTCAAGTCTCCATACATTTTCAGGAAGGGATGAGTCTGGATTTTACATTAAGAAAATCAAAGTACAGTTAAAACATCCTTTCAACTCACATTCTACAGAGTATGGCTTGGATAAACAGGCAAAAGAGACAAGAGGATTATTACCATAAGTTCCTGTGCCGACAGTCTCTGTTGTGGTTCCTTCTGTACACTGAAATACAAACAGAAGACCCGGGCAGGAATTAAAAACCTCACAAGTTCAAGAGTTGAATGGAATACAGGCAAAAAAACACACCAGCCAATGAAAAATGACTTTGAAAACTATGGATTTTAGATTTAGGCGTAACATGAAAGGGACTTAGGATTTGACAATTCATTAAGGTTTCAAAAGAAATTTGTTTGGTTACAAAGACTTCGAGAATAGTGAATTTGAAGGTTAACAGTAGACCTGTTTTAAGGGAGAAAAAGAAAAAGAAAACAAAAGAAGAAGAAGAAGAAGAAAAGTGCTCTCAAAGAGGAAAACGAATTTCTTTTCTTTTTTTTTTAAAAAAAAAGCATTCAAAGAGCCACAAAATAATATCAAAATTCTACTTCCTCAATTCTATCCTTCTCCTAATAAAGGAGAATTAGTTATCTTTCATTGCAAAGTTTAACCTAAATAAATATGTAAATAAACTATACTCTACATAGAATTGACCTAATTACCAAAATATTACTACTCAACAGGAAGAACATTAAAGCACAATCCCCGAATTAAAGCTCCAAATTAATAACTGATTTACCCCTTGAAAAATGACTACTCAATCTTTAAAATCATGGAATCTCCCATACATCAAACATCATATAGAACCCACAAGATAAAAATTCTAAATTACTGCAAGTTGAAATTACAAAAAAAATCGCAAGAGTAAAAAAAAAATGATTAGTGTAGTGGAAAGCAAGGAGCCTGAGCCCCCAACTTGACCAACATTTATGACATTTCTTGCACTATACGACTCTTTAACATTCAAAACCGACAAGAATTGGCTAATATACAAACATGTAAGATTACAGACACCTACATAAAACTTCAACGACGTCTCTTGCACAATTTGAGATCTCCAACACAAAAG
The DNA here is from genome assembly GCF_022201045.2 of Citrus sinensis. NCBI lineage: Eukaryota > Viridiplantae > Streptophyta > Magnoliopsida > Sapindales > Rutaceae > Citrus > Citrus sinensis. The sequence goes on from NC_068556.1 coordinate 11,644,955, forward strand.
ATAAATTTCCAACTTGAAACTCCAACAAAGTGTTGAAAAACTAAATTGAGAAATCTAACAAAATGCTTTGTATACAAAACAACGTACAACTTTTTGAAAGCAAGCCCAACATCTTAAACCAACTAATGTCATAATTGAAAACTTAGACTCTGATTTGTATAGTGGATATCCCAAACAGAAGACATTACATTTAAACCTATGTTTCCATCATTTCATTAAACAGTCAATTAAAGATGCAAACAAAGAAAATGGGACAAAAAAGAATATCTTTTCATCTTCATAATTTTTACCATGCAGAAATAAATGAGCAAAACTCTGGAGAAAATTGATCTGAAGGTGCAGAAGGAGGTGGTTGGTCAACTATGGCTTCCATAAGCTCATAAAAACTAGTCCACCCGTCCTGTTGCTCTGGAGGGGAATATGGAAACTGACCAGTTGCACACTCCAGCAATACCAATCCCAAGCTCCAAATGTCACTTTTGTACCCATATTTGCCTCCACTAATCCTCTCAGGCTGAGATAACAGGACCCAGATGATAAGTTACAACTATATGTTTCAATCACAAGAGGAAGAAAGGTTCACAACTTCACAACACAGCAGAAGTAAAAAACGCGAATTGACAAGCAATAGACATGACATTGTAAGAATGCTTAATTAAATTACTCACAGACATATAGTTGTATGTGCCAACAAAAGTATTCGCCTGCCCGGAGGTGCTCGCCATTATAGCACTCACCCCAAAATCAGTAATCTTGACTTCCCCTCTGTGATTTATCAACAAATTAGAAGGCTTTAAATCCCTATGGATAATGTGTTTTTCATGATGAAGATACAACAAACCCTTGAGCACCTGCATTGATTAGAGAAGGTAAAAGATTGGAAATGTATCACAACAGAGCAATTGTACTTATTATAATCAACAACATAAATCACATATAATTTTCAACCTGCTCACAGATGGCAGCCAGATACTCTTCTGGAATAGTTTTAACTTTTTTCAGAAAATCAGCTAGAGACCCACCATCCATGTACTCCAAAATAATTGAAATGGCACCATTACTGTAGAAAGATTGATAACAAACGACAACATACGGACATTGAGATGATTGATTAATTTTCAACTCCTGAGCAATCTGCCTTCGTGCAGACTCCTCAACATTCATTTGAATAACCTGAAAAGGGAGAATATGTTACAATTCAAGAATAAGTACAAAGGAAGTTGTTAAGAATCATATTACATACATGATAGAATTCGAAAGAAATATATAGTTAGGTAGCTTAGAAATCAAACAAAGGAAGTTGACACATCTAGTCTAATATGCGGGTTCGCAGTAAGCATTATTTATTTTTTGTTTTTTTTAGAAAAGACTAGTGCATCTAGTCGGTCAGTCATTGCTACTAGCAACCATCATAATTCATAATGAAATACTGTTGCATCCCCAAGAAGTTACAAGAAAAATGACAAGTAATTTTTTAGAATAGTTTGATTAATGGCAGTTCCGTGTTGGGTGTTCCTTAACAGATAACATAATTAGAAAAAGATCCTTGGTGCTTTCTGCATATGTCTTTATCTGAGTGAAAAGTAATAATGATGTAATAAATTTAAGACCTGAGATACAAAAACCATAAATGGATTTATCAGTTAAAAGAAAGAAAAATGATAAAAAGTTTTTTAAGTGATATCTTACACCTCAGGTTGATACAATCAGACAACTAAAAATCTCATTTGTCTATAATAATTGAAACTTAAATTATAATAACTGTATTGAGCTACAAAAACTGAAGAAGCCATCACACAAAAACCAGGATCACGCTACCTTAAGCAAAAGAAAACTGACCCCACTCATAGCCAAATGACTAACATAATATTATGATGCAACTAAAAAGGATCACACTACTTGTATACCATTCATAGAAAGTTGTGATATCAATTTAGATGATATTCCTCCCAAGGTTCTGACAAATACTCTGGCCTTAATGCTTGTAAAAAGTATTACAATCAGTGGTCTGCTTGAGACAATAGAAGACTTAGTAAGAGGTCTCTACTTTACTCATCTTGAAAGTGAGTTCAGGGCCAGCAGCAATTTGGAACCTCTATTTCTAAGTGATCGGAGAAGACATCTGAAAAATTCACTTCCAGAAAACTCAATAAAAATATTGCAGAGAAATTCTACAATCCTCAGTAAACTGAGCAAAAGGATTCCAAATGATAAATGAAGACTCATATTTTGCAGAAAAAAATGATAGAAAACATTTTTTGGCATTTCCAATGTTCAGTGCAACATTGGAAAATAAGTTAGTGGAAAAAATTGTCCAAGTCAACAAAAAATCAAGCTTAAATTTATAAATGACAGCTTGTCTTAATGTTCATAAGCTCCTTTAGAAATGCATTGATACCTTTGATGATTACAGATGACAACCATTAATCATCAGTTACCTTTAAAAAGAACCATCCAGTTCCAGCCACTAACAACCACCGACAGAAACAATTGTCATACTGACTAAAAGTGACTGCCCTACCAAAAATTACATTAAGAAAACATTTTCCTTAAAACTTCTCCATTAAAAACATTATTTTTAAGATAAAAGTTACAAAAAAAAAATTTACCAAACAATCGAAGCGCTAAGTATGTGAAACTGTTAGGTACAGATCTTGCAGAAAAGATAGCTGTTAAAAAAAAAAAAACTGTGATAAGAAATGCAATATCTTTTTGCTGATACAGCCTAATGAGAACTTAAAGAGCAATAACAAGCAAAAAGAACCTTTGAAATCCTTAAAGTGCAAAAGCAATGCAGATTAACATACTTGCACAGAGAATACATGATGATGAAGTGCCAAAAAAGCAAATGTAAATTGCATATACCTTTAAAGCAAAAAACTGGCCAGTCCATTTGTGTTGCACCAATTGCACAATTCCACCACTTCCCTTTCCAACAACTTTAATTGTGTCTATATCTTCCAAATTCAACTGGTTGTCAGATGGCTTAATCGGCGGTGGCTGAGCAAACAGATATACACATAAACAGATGAGGCAAGAAATTAGTCAGAAATAGTCACAGATCCAGAAACCAGAGATGCAAAATTGCAATTCCAATCACAGAATTATATAAACAAATACAAGTGTTCACTACATTAAGACAATGTCACAAAAACCATACATAAATACTATCTAATTATAAATGAATTCGACAAGAAAGTGAGTTCAAGTTTCTTTTTTATTTTTCATATTTCTCCTTCTTTTTTCTACTAGTTCCACTTTAATTCAAGCATAAAAAATCTAAAATCCTAAAATATCAAAGAACAGATATTCAAAGAAAGGAACAATACCATTCATTTCAACATAGTTATCACAATATAAATATCTTACAGCTTCAGTTTCAGTCTGGGAGACAATCCGAACTCCGTCTTTGTTAACGAGCAGATCACCGTCCATGAACGTACCGCTCTTGGTCCTAGAAAAATTCATCGGTAAAAAATTAGGCAAACGAACGGTTTCTAAAATAACCATGGAAAGACAAGAGAATTACAGAAATTTGGTGAAAGAGGCTTCCTCAGAAGAAGGGAGAGAGAGCTTGAGCTTCACGTTAGGGTTTAAGCCTCCCTTCTTCATGATCGGCTCTTGTGTCTATTATGATTCTTCTGAAGCGAAGTCGTCGTTGCAGAGTCTTTGATGATGAAAAATCAAGTCTCTAGGGTTTTAGAATGCGAAACTTTTCTTGCATAGCATAAAAATGTCTATTTTCAGGTAATAAAAAAAAAGACAGAAAAATAATTATTGAATTAATATGAAGTTAGACTACGAACAGTGTGTTTCGGTTGGTAAAGACCAGTCACATCACCCACGTACTACCGGAGAAGCCAGCAGGAAGAGGGGGAAGACTTCTCGTTCCCCAGTTTACCCCCATTTCTTTCTTTCTTTCAATTTTTTTTTTTTTATAATTTTTCCCTTGAATGCACTTCCTATTTTCTAAAAAAAATCATTTATCATTTATTTTGTTTTATTTTATTAAAATGAGGTCAAATTAAAAAAATATAAAAACACACTAACCTTTTTGATATAAAATATCTAATCTTTGTAATATATTAAAATTTTATTCTATTATCTTTTAACTTGATCTTATTATATATTAAAAGAAGGGATGAAACTGTGGTGAAACCGTTGCAACATATCACTGAAGTTTGTCTTTTTTAATTAATTACACCCCACTAGCTATATTTTATAAAAAACTTGAATAGGCACTAGAAGTTATAAATTTTTATATATGAGTCCTCTTTTTTTGGATAAAATGGATTTTGAAAAGAAATTAACTGTTATTATTATTCATATTTATTAATGTCATTATTATTATATTAATATTATTGTTATTATTATTAAAAAAATTATTTTTATTATTTTTATTATTGTCATTTTTATCATTGCTACCATAAAGGTCATCATTATTTATATTATTAATAATATTATTATTATCATTAAAATTTATTATTTTATTATTTTATTATTTTATTATTTTAATTATTATGTATTATTATTACTGTCATTAATTATTATTATTATTATTATGAAATTATTTAATTTTATTATTTTAATTGTTACAATTAATTTAATTAAGTCATTATTATTATTTATTTATTTTATTATTTTAATTGTTGTCATGTATTATTATTACTACCATAAATGTCATCATTATTAATATTATTATTATTATCATTAAAATTTATTATTTTATTATTTTAATTATTATGTATTATTATTACTGTCATTAATTATTATTATTATTAAATTAATTAATTAATTAATTTTAGTATTTTAATTGTTACAATTACTTTAATTAAGTAATTATTATTTATTAATTTTATTATTTTTATTACTACTATTAAAATATATTAAATTTATTATTTTAATTAGGATCCCTCTATGATGCTGTAATTTTTTTTACAGCATCAATAATGTTTTAATTGTGTACCATTGGATTAAATCTAATGATATATAATATTTTTGCTAAAGAACAAAAATAAAAACAATGGTAAATAGTTTGTTAACCGTTTAAGGTTGGAGAAATTTTTATAAAATTACTGTAACCACCCTTAGAGTTTGAAGTAATTTCACTTAAATAACATATTTTATTTAAAATTACTTTTCAACTCTCCTTTAAATTTGTATTGTGATAATCTTTTCTAAATAAATCTTCCAAAATCTATTACCATTAAGTATAAAATATAATATGAAGTAGGTTATTTAACACAAATCAAATAAATAAATTGCAATTAGAAAATTTATATATGATATAATACTAATAAATAACATAACTAAGTACATATACTTAAGTAAACGTCATAGTTACATTAATAAACTTATTGGTGAGATTGCTTGTAACTTAAAAACTACTTAATCACTCATGTTTTAATAAAATTTAAAATCGCATATTAAAATGTTCATTATTTTATATAATACTAAGACCATTGTATAATTGATCATAAAGTATATATTATTTTTGTTTATCTTATAATTAATATTCTTACATGATAGAAATTTTAAGTTTTACAAGCCTATATATTTTATTTTATTTTCAAATATCATTTTGTTAATTTCATAAAAGTTAAATCTAATATATATTCCTAATGAGTTTTAGTTTATGAATCATGAAAGATTATTTTATTGACATCCTTTGATTGTAATTATAAAATTTTATGTTACTAAGAGTCATTACTTTTATTACGATAATTACTAGTGACAATGAATAAAATATTACCTCCAATAATATTTACATGGAAAAAAGGGAAAGAATCATGAAAGATTATTTTTATATTTTTATTTACATGGTAGAAAATTATCCAAACCTTATAAAATTTAACTTTCACAAGCTTGTTTTCATTTTATTTTCAAATGTCACTTTGTTAATTTCATAAAAGTTTAATCTAACACATATTCCTAATTAACTTTAGTTTATGAATCATTAAAGATTATTTTATTATTATTCTTTGATTGTAATTATAAAATTTTTATGTTACTAAGAGTCATTGCTTTATTATGATAAGTAATAGTGACAATAAATAAAATATTACATCCAATAATATTTAATGACAAAATGAGAAAAAAATTCATTGCATGTTTTTATATTTCCATTATAAAGACATGGTTTGGGATACTTGAACTTAAAATTTTGACACAATATTTGAACCATTAATATCTTATAGTGTAATGGTTAATATTAAAAGTTAAAGCAGCATTTCATATTGTCATATCCTCCACCATTGAATTGCATGAAATTAATAGTTTAATTTTTTGTTTAAAAATTAAATCAAAATATTTCTCACTATATATTTATATAGCCATATTTTTTTTATTGGTGAATAAAATATTTCTTATTTGTTGTGACTCATAGTATTACTAATAAAACATATATAAAATATTTTATTACAATGCCTTCTATTATCATTATTATTTAGGTATTAATGGTTTGTAATTAAATTCACACAATCCAAATTATTATAAGACTTTATGTAATAACTTTATATAAAGTATTATTGAAATAACATTACTTGTTAATTACATTTATTTTAATGCTATTAAATATATTTCTAATACTAAATGTAAAAGTAAAAAAAAATGTAAAATTGTAAAGTATAAAATGTAAAATTGTAAAGTATAAGGATTAATACATAATAATTTTAATTCCAAAATTATTTGTATTTCTTTCATTTTTTGATGATTTAAAATATTTATCGATTGATTAGATAAAAAATAATTTAAAATATGAAGAAATATCACAACTTGCAGATTACTTGTTACATAATTACTTATCCATTAAAATTAAATTAAGGGTGAAGATTCTAATATTAAATCCAATGATCCCATTATTGATTCTGGGATTTTTATCCATTATAATATACATTTTCTTTTATCAATTAATTAAAAATAAAAAAAGTCTTTATTTACTTACAACATGAAGATGAAATACAAGTGTGCAACCCAAGAGGGGGGATGAATTGGAATTTTAAAAATTTATCCTAACAAATCCACACAACAAGCAATCTAATGTCTTAACAATAATTGAAAATAATAAGTTCAATAATAGCGTAATAATTAAAGAGTAAGGAAGAAGAAAAACAAACACACGAATTTTTACGTGGTTCGGCAATCCCCGCCTACGTCCACGCCTCCAAGCGATCCAAGCTCGAGGATTTCACTAACCAAGCCTTTCCGAGGCTTCAACCGAATACAATTGACTTCGAGGTGTCAATAAACCTTTACAATGAAGAGATTATCTCCCAATCTCTCCACTCAAGTGTTTCACTCACTCAAATTCTTACAAATGAAATGAAGAAATGAAGATTACAATAAATCTCACTCAATGAGTAGATATACAATGATGAAGAACAATGAATGATTCAATGTTTTGTGTTTGACAAGTTGAAGGCTCAAGATATCAAGTGTGCTTTTTGTTCTTGCTTGTTGGAGAGCTTCAAAATGAGTTGGATTTGAGTTCTTATAGCTTGAGCTCGAAAACTAGCCGTTGCTCACATTCTGGGCTAACCGGTTTGCCGTTTAATGGAATCCGGTAAGCCGGATTTATGTTACCGTTAAGGCAAAATTCAAAATTTTGCCTAACCGGCTTGCCGGTTTCAGGAATCCGGTAAGCCGTTTTCGTTCTGGTGTTTTCTGCCTCGAATTCGGCCTGCCGTTTATCAGCATCCGGTAAGCCGCTTGCTACAGTAACTGCTACAGTAAAATATTTCCCGAAATTTACAGTTTAACCCCAAAACTTTATAAAACTGTAGTATGGCCCAAAACGTTATAAAAGTTTGCAAATAGGTCCAATTTCAGAATTTTAAATAATACTTTCTCAAACCCACAACTTTCTGAAATTATGACTTCGCCCAAACTTTATGAAATTATAGAATGGCCCAAAAACATTTAAATAATTTCAAATAGGTCCAAATCCGAAATTTAAAATACTATCAAAGATTTTAAAATTACTTTCATTTTAGTCCAAAATGCTTTAATTCCATAACATCATTTTCTTATTATAAAAGCACAATTCATAAATCTTTACTTAATAAATACATGTGGTTTGTTATCATCAAAATCAATATTTATAGCCATATAGGCTAACAATCTCCCCCTTTTTGATGATGACAAAGCACATTAAAAACCTTAATCTTGTTATGAAAAAAGCTCCCCCTTAATCAATGCAGATTAAAAAATAATTTGAAAATAGTTTAACAAAAACTCCCCATGCATACATGCTCCCCCTAAATACATGCATATTTTCATAACTCATTAAATCATTCTCCCCCTTCATCATCAAAAAAATAAAAAATAAAAAATAAAAAGCTCCCCCTATCAATCATCAAAACAGCAACATAAGCTCATTAGTAAAAACAAAAATATCCATAAGCATAAGAGAATCCATATAATCCATAATAATCACTCAAAAAATAAATCCATAACATCCAACATAAATAGTCATACCAAATCCATATAATCCAAAACAAATACATAAATCAAAACGCATAATAACTATCCATAGAGTCGAAAATAAAAGAACACACAATGCAGTAAATGAAATGTAGGTGTGTCCAAATACAAGCACAAAATACTACTCAGGTGGTGAGGATGGAGGTGATGGAGGTGGAAACGGATATGGAACGCCGAAGTGCTCGAAGAGGAGGCGCTGTCCATGAATGAGCTGCTGTTGCTCCTGCTGAAGCTCAGTCTGCCTCACCGAAAGTGTCCGAACCTCATCCATAAGCTGCTGAAGAGTGACATCTCCAGAGGTAGGAGGCCGTGGAGGTGATGAAGCGGATGCAGATGCACTAGGAGCCGAAGCAACTGTAGAAGAAACTCGGCGTCTACGCTGCCCTCGAAATGATAGTGAGAATACTGGAAGCTGATCAGCGGGAATCACGGCATTAAGTGGCCAATCATCACTTGGGGCTAGAAAGGTAAACTTGTTATCGCTGTATTTGACCCAAGTGTCATCCTTCCACTCAAAGCCTAACCCAACAATAACCTCATCCCCAATACCCTTGGATGGCCTACAAGAAGGTTCTAGAATCGGCACTTCAAAGAATTTAAGAATACGAGTAATGAAGTGACCATAAGGAAGAGAGCGGGTAATCAAGGCTGGAATGCTCAACATGGTGCGAACAATGGAATAGCCCAAGTCAACCGGGCGACCTCTAAGAATACAGTCAATCATGGCGACATCCATGTGAGACACCTCATCCAAATGTCCTGATCTAGGAAGTACAATGGACTGGATGATACGAAGCAAAAAACGAGTTTGAAGACAAAGACACTGAGTACGGAAATGAATGGTACAGTCTTCAACAGAAAGATCATTACGCCGACAAATATTACGAACGGCATCAACATGAACATAATCATCAATTTCAGGAGGTTTCCTAAGAGAAAAAATGTCCAAGCCATCATCGGAAGATCCTAGGATGTTGTCCAAGTCCGAATCATCAAATTCAATCAAAACTCCTCCAACTGTGGTGATTACTCGATTCTCTTTCTCCGCGGAACAATCCATGTTCGAGTAAAATACTTTCACCAAGTCGGGATACACATTCTCCTCAATCAACAATGCATCAATCCAACCAACATCTTCCAACAATTGAAATAAAGTTCTATGACTAATCTGGAGAGAATGTAAAACATCCGGTAAAACAAAGAAAGTGTTGAGTACCTCACGAGTCCGAAAGTTTTGTTGAAACCTTTTGATCAAGTGTTGCTTGTTCTGAAAGTGAATGGACTCAAAGGTGGATTGATTTGAGATGACCCTTGCTTCCCGTGGCCGTGTGGATGGTTGAACCGGCTCTTTGCCTTTTCTTCGAACCGGCCTAGAGCTTGACATAGTGATTTGGTTGATTTGGAGTTGAAAGAGATGAGGAAAATGATGATGATGAAGATTGAAAGTGATTTGGTGAAACAAATTGGATCAAAAACGGCTTGAGAGTGAGAAATCTAGAGAGAGAAAAATTCGGCTCAAAACCTAGGTTGGAATTGGGATCCAAGGATTTAGATGTTGAAAACGGGTTACAAGAATGGTTTTGTGATCTTAATGAGATGGGGAATGATTTTATTGATTCAATTTGATGAAAAAAAGAAAGAAAAGAATGGATTTTAGAGAGAAATCAAGAGAGAAGAAAACGGGTTTTAGAGAGATGAAGAACCGGTTTTCCGAATGCATGAGGAAGAGAATGAATAGTTTAGAAGGGGTCACGAATCCGGCTTGCCGGCTCTTGATAACCGGCTTGCCGGTTAATGGGCAGCAACTTGAAAGCCGAAAACGGCTTGCCGAAAACCCAAATCCGGTAGCCCGGATATGGACCCGAGAGACATGACACAAAAACGGCTTGCCGGTTTTTGAGAACCGGTTTGCCGGATGTTAACCCGAGAGTCATACCGAGAAAACGGCTTGCCGGTTTTTAAGAACCGGTTGGCCGAAAATGAACCCGAGACCAGCAATTGGAAATTCGGCTTGCCGGTTTCCTTAACCGGCTGGCCGGTTTCGAGGGATTTCAAACACAATTCGGTTTTCCGGATGTCTTAAACCGGAAATCCGGTTTTGTTCCAGTAAGCATGCATGAGAAATCGGTTTTTCCGGATTTGAAGAACCGGTAGACCGGTTATGAGGCAGAGATGAAGCATAGCAAATCCGGTTTTCCGGATTGAAGATCCGGTTGTCAGGAATGTGTTCCGAGAGAGATCAATGAGAAGAAATGTTTTTCCGGATGAATGGAAAGGGAAAAATTGCTAGCTCTTGTACTTAAGGGTGAAGATTCTAATATTAAATCCAATGATCCCATTATTGATTCTGGGATTTTTATCCATTATAATATACATTTTCTTTTATCAATTAATTAAAAATAAAAAAAGTCTTTATTTACTTACAACATGAAGATGAAATACAAGTGTGCAACCCAAGAGGGGGGGTGAATTGGAATTTTAAAAATTTATCCTAACAAATCCACACAACAAGCAATCTAATGTCTTAACAATAATTGAAAATAATAAGTTCAATAATAGCGTAATAATTAAAGAGTAAGGAAGAAGAAAAACAAACACACAAATTTTTACGTGGTTCGGCAATCCCCGCCTACGTCCACGCCTCCAAGCGATCCAAGCTCGAGGATTTCACTAACCAAGCCTTTCCGAGGCTTCAACCGAATACAATTGACTTCGAGGTGTCAATAAACCTTTACAATGAAGAGATTATCTCCCAATCTCTCCACTCAAGTGTTTCACTCACTCAAATTCTTACAAATGAAATGAAGAAATGAAGATTACAATAAATCTCACTCAATGAGTAGATATACAATGATGAAGAACAATGAATGATTCAATGTTTTGTGTTTGACAAGTTGAAGGCTCAAGATATCACGTGTGCTTTTTGTTCTTGCTTGTTGGAGAGCTTCAAAATGAGTTGGATTTGAGTTCTTATAGCTTGAGCTCGAAAACTAGCCGTTGCTCACATTCTGGGCTAACCGGTTTGCCGTTTAATGGAATCCGGTAAGCCGGATTTATGTTACCGTTAAGGCAAAATTCAAAATTTTGCCTAACCGGCTTGCCGGTTTCAGGAATCCGGTAAGCCGTTTTCGTTCTGGTGTTTTCTGCCTCGAATTCGGCCTGCCGTTTATCAGCATCCGGTAAGCCGCTTGCTACAGTAACTGCTACAGTAAAATATTTCCCGAAATTTACAGTTTAACCCCAAAACTTTATAAAACTGTAGTATGGCCCAAAACGTTATAAAAGTTTGCAAATAGGTCCAATTTCAGAATTTTAAATAATACTTTCTCAAACCCACAACTTTCTGAAATTATGACTTCGCCCAAACTTTATGAAATTATAGAATGGCCCAAAAACATTTAAATAATTTCAAATAGGTCCAAATCCGAAATTTAAAATACTATCAAAGATTTTAAAATTACTTTCATTTTAGTCCAAAATGCTTTAATTCCATAACATCATTTTCTTATTATAAAAGCACAATTCATAAATCTTTACTTAATAAATACATGTGGTTTGTTATCATCAAAATCAATATTTATAGCCATATAGGCTAACAGAAGATTACTTGTTATGATTTAAATAGCTAATTTTTTATTCATTATATCAAATGAATACTAAACATGAAAACCCCAACATCTAAGAGTCCACAACAATTCTATTGTCAATGCTGTAAAAACTCATACAATATTATAGAGAAATCCTAAACAAAAAGTTCAGAGAATAGGTATGTTAAATGAGTGTTAAAAATAATATATACTTCATAACCAATTATATAACGGTCCTTAAAATTATATAAAATAATGAATATTTTAATATAAGATATTAAATTTTATTAAAATATGTGTGATTAAGCTTTTTTTAGGTTACAAGCAATCTTACCAAAGAGTTTATTGATGTACCTATGACATTTACTTAAATATATTTAGTTGTGTTATTTACTAGTGTTATATTATATATAATTAATTTTACAATTGCAACTTATTTATTTAATTTGTGTTAAATAACATATTTCATATTATATTTTATACTTAATGGTAATATATTTTGGAAGATTTATTTAAAAAAGATTATCACAATACAAATTTAAAGGAGAGTTGAAAAGTAATTTTAAATAAAATATGCTATTTAAGTGAAATTGCTTCAAATTCTAAGGGTGATCACAATTATTTTACATAATTTCTTCACCCCTTGAACGGTTAACAATATGTTTACTATTATTTTTATTTTTTTTTCTTTAGTACAAATATTGTATACCATTAGATTTAATCCAATGGTACACAATTAAAATATTATTGATACTGTAAAAAAATTACAGCATCATAGAGAAATCCTTTTAATTATTGTCAAGTATTATTATTACTACCATAAATGTCATCATTATTAATATTATTAATATTATCATTAAAATTTATTAATTTATTATTTTAATTATTATGTACTATTATTACTGTCATTTATTATTATTATGAAATTAATTAATTTTATTATTTTAATGATTACAATTACTTTAATTAAGTCATTATTATTATTTATTAATTTTATTAAAATATATTAACTTTATTATTTTAGTTATTATTAATTATTGTTATTATTATTTTATTAATAGTAATATTATTAAAATTTATTATTTTTATTATTATATTATTATTAATGTTGCCAACATCATCATCATCATCATCATTATTAAACTTTATAGATTTTTGTTTTAATAAATACTATTGTCATTATTATTATTTTGCCTTAAGTAAATATTTAAAAACTTTTATGGTGCGTTTACTTTATGGGAATGAGAATGGGGTGGAATGAGAATGGGCTGGGAATAAGATTTCAATGTTTACTTGGTAAAAATAAATGGGAATGAGAATGTGCTAGAATGTCATTGATGTGTTTACTTGGCAAAATAAATGGGAATGAGGAATGAGAATGAGAATCAATTTACCAAAATACTCATAGTATTAATAATTAATAAAAATAATTAATTTTTCATTATTAACAATATTATCATTATTGTTGTTGTTATTATTATTATTATTATTAATATCATTATTAACATTTATTATTATTATTATTAAATGTTATTAACTTTATTATTTTAGTTATTATTAATTATTGTTATTTTTATTTTTATTAATATTATCATTATTAACATTTATTATTATTATTGTTATTATTATTATTATTATTATTATTATATTTTAGTTATTATTAATTATTGTTAATATTATTTTTATTAATATTATCATTATTAACATTTATTATTATTATTATTATATTTTATTAACTTTATTATTTTAGTTACTATTAATTATTGTTATTATTATTTTTATTAATATTATCATTATTAACATTTATTATTATTATTAATATTATTAGTATTATATTTTATTAACTTTATTATTTTAGTTATTATTAATTACTGTTAATATTATTATTTTTAATATTATCATTATTAACATTTATTATTATTATTATTTTAATTAATATCATTTTTATAATAATATTTATACATGTATATACAAAATGAAAATTACATTATTATTATTATTATTAAATTTTATTAACTTTATTATTTTAGTTATTATTAATTATTGTTATTAATTAATACTAATAATATTAATTATTGTTATTAATTAATACTAATAATATTAATTATTATGGGGAGGATAGTGTAATTCTGACAAAGCCGACCCAATTAATTAATACTTTAAAATTTTGACAAAGCCGACCCAATTCAAGTATTGTTTAATTCAAATTTCTTAATAAAAGAATTCCAACGAAAGCACATCCATCCTTCGATCCTATTTCCTACTGGTATTAGAGCCAAGGGGAGGATAGTGTAATTCGGTTTAGAGTTTTGTGTTTAAAGACTTGTGTTTTATTTTGAAATCTTGTTTGTGTGGTGAATTTCTTACTGGTAGTAAGTCCCGTTTTAGGATAAGATTTCCGCTTAGGGCAGTAAAACCATACCTGTAGCCATTCTGACAAGACCATAAATAGTTCATAGGTCTTCACTCATGGATCCTCTACTCTGTAGAACATCGTCCTTTTCTAGCTTTTCTTCCGGGAAGACTAGTGATTCAAAGCATGTTGTGAGTTCAGAAGAATTCATTATTAAGAACTTTGATAAAGCAATTGATTGTTGGGAACTTCCAAAAGTTTCTAAAGAAAAGATTTACAAAACAAAAAAGCTTGATTTTTTCAAAAATGATTATGTGATAAAGACTGAAGAACCTGATATAACTCTTTCAGAACCATTTGAAACAATTCATCTGTTTTTAGAAAAGTCTTTAAAGAAATTAAGAGAAAAGAATTTTAATTATGTTCACATCGGTTTAATTCAAGTAGGAATAAAACCTTTGACTAAAGAAGGCCTTGATACTTCTATCCTTGCTGTCCTTACAGATGGCCGATTCATCTCTTTTGATGATTCTTTGCTAAGTAGCATCGAATCTAGTCTCTGTAAAGGTCCAATTTCTTTTGATTGTTATCCAAACATAACAATTTCTCTTAAAGACAAAAACATTTTGAAAAGCATGATTTTACAAATTAAAACACATAATTATAATATGATTAAGGGATTTGTCCCAGTTGCTTTAATTTTCAAGATTTCATACAAAGCCATGATCTCTGCTTTTAGTACGCAACATAAATTCCAGTCAAAAAGAGATGAGACTCTTCTCTTGCAGACTGATTTGTCTAAAGCCAACACAGTCATTCCAAAACCAATCCAATGGAAAGATGTCCACCTTCCAGAGGAATGGATTCTTGAAGGAGCCGCTCCACCAGCGATCCCAAAACAACTTGAGCCAAATACAGAGTTACAAAATGTGACTTAGTATTCTGATGGTAGAGTCAAACTATCTTTCAAGAGATCTAATTCAACCAGATTTTCTGATAAAGAGTCGTGCTCAAGCATTCCTTCATTAGAAAGAAAATTTACAAAAATCCCTTCTGTTATAAATCTCCCTTACCAGCCAGTAAAGAGTCAACCTAGGTTTTCCACTTCGGATATACCTAGTTCCTCTATACGTTCTGTTGGCTATACCACTAGTGTTGCACACCCAATCTATACTAGTAGTCAACATGAACAAAGATAGGACGAGAAGAAATCTTCTCCTCCAAATTCTCCAACGTTTTCTGCTGTCACCGAAAATGTTATTAATGTCATTAAAAATGATTTTGAACTAAATAAAAATCTTCTTCATAATGATTTTTATTCGGAAAATAATAAAGAAAAAAGATTTTGGTTTTCCAAACATTTTTTGAACCAAAGAAAAGAAATCCAACAAACATATTATGAATTTATGAATTTACATCAAGTTCATATATTGTTTTTTGATTGGTTCGAGATATATTCTTCTAAGAACAATATTGATTATCCTTTTAAAGAATTAAACCCTATTACTATTAGGAAGAAAGTCCCTGAGTGGAAACTTTCTGATAGTGATAGAACCCATAGAATCTGAGCATCCACCTCTTCGGAGTTTAACTGTTGATCACGGTGAACCTCCTGTCCAAATTAGAGCCTTACCTTATAAAATTCCAAAACCAAATGATTCTTATGCGAATTTAAGTAGTATTATCCAACAGAATAATTTTTGTAATACTAACTTAAATACTATAGGAAAGCAGTTGATTAGAATAGAGAACCATTTCCAGAAGTCAACTATAGCTGTTTCCTCTGTTTCCCCTGTTCTATCAAAATCGGATTCTGACAAAAAGCTTAAGGAGCATATTTTCAAACCTTTCCAAGTTTCGAAAACTAGTCAAAAGCTTGTTCAAGAGTCAAAATCAGATTTTGCTAAAGCCATTAGAGAACAACTAGATAGGATAGAAGCTGCTTCTTCCTCATCTAGCAAAGTCCAAATACCCCTTGATACTCCCCAATCTAGTAAGATTGGAGTATTAGAACAAGACCAAATGTCTATAGCCTCTTCTGATCTAGAAGCTTTTAAAGAAGAACCTACCCCTAAAGCCAACAAGATCCACTGGGAACTAGCCCTTTCTACTGTCAAGTCTCCACCTGATTTGGCCATAGACAATAGGCCTAGTGCATTAAATCAATCACGTTTTAATGCATCCTCTGTCTATGAGTGGAACATTGATGGTATGTCTGAGTACAACATCTTAGGCTTGTTGCAACAAATGACTATGGCAGCCAATGCTTATAAAATCCAATCGGGAACTTCTGACAAAGCCATTGTGGAAATTCTCATTGCGGGTTTTACTGGTCAACTTAAAGGTTGGTGGGATCATCTTCTTACTAAGAAACAACAATTAGATATCCTTAATGCCATCCAAATAGATGAGAATGGAGCCCCCATTCTTGATGAGTTTAATAACCTAATTCAGGATGCCGTAGCTACCCTGATTCTAACCATATCCCTCCATTTCATAGGTGACCCTTCTCACCTTAGAGACAAAAATGCTGAGTTACTACATAATTTGAGATGTAGGAAACTTAGTGAATTCCAAAGCTACAAAACCACCTTCTTCACCAGACTATTTCTCAGAGATGATGCAAATCATATAACCTGGAAAAAAAAATTCTTAGCAGGATTACCTACTCTTCTTGGTGAAAAGGTTAGGAATTCCATTAAAGCCCTTTACGATAACCGCATTCCTTATGATGAACTCACTTATGGTGAGTTAGTCAGTTTCGTCAACAAATAAGGTTTAAAGATCTGTCAAGATTTGAAATTACAGAAACGACTTAAATGGGAGCTTAAAAAGTCTAAGCAAGAATTAGGTAGTTTCTGTAAACAATTCAATTATGACCCCTTTAAAACTTCCAAAGATTGTAATGGTGAGTGTTCTTCCAAACCTCACAAGAAACATTACAAATCCAGAAGCCATAGGAAGTCATTCAGGAATTTTAGAGATCCTTTTTATAAGAAACCCTTAAGGCCTTATAAGAAGTCCAGTTTCTCTAAGAAGAAAGAGTTTAGAGCTAAAACAAAACCCCTTTTAATTACAAAGAAGCCATATGCCATAAATGTGGAATAAAAGGCCATACTGCAAAATATTGCAGGATGAACAAAAAGTTTCATGAGCTTGGCCTTGATGAAGAAACCCTCTCCAAAGTTGCCTCTCTTCTTATAGAGTCCTCTGACTCTGAGTCTTCCATGTCGGGAGATAGTGACCCTCTTCAGGTCGATGAGCTTATTGAATCAGATACCTTTGCATCTAGCAGTAGTGATTCTAAATCAGATTCTTATTTAAAGAAAATCAATGTTTTGACTAAAGATCAAGAAACTTTTCTTGAGCTTGTAAAACATATTTCAGATCCAAATCTCCAAAAAGAGTACCTTGATAAGTTTTTAAAAACTCTGGATTTTAATAAAACAGAGACTTCTAAAATTCCAATTGTTAAAAAGAATTCTTATGATCTTATTGAAATTTTGGACAAAAAGAAAACGAAAAAGACTATCCCCAGTATCCAAGATCTTCAGAAAGAAATTAAAGACATTAAACTTGAGATAAAAGAGTTAAAGGAAAAGCAAAAGAATGATTCTCAAACTATCCAACTTCTTTTACAAAAGCAATTACAAGATAATTCGGATAATGATTCCAATTCTGATAATGATGATAAAAATGATCAGAACTTAGAAAACATCGAGTCTGTACCCAATGATTTTCTATTTGTTTTAAAGCAAATCACTACGAGAAAATATTTAATTAAAATTACCTTGATTTTTTCCAATGATTTCGCAATTGACGCCATTGCCCTTTTTGACACTGGTGCCGATTTGAATTGCATAAGAGAGGACATTGTTCCCAAAAGATTTCATGAGAAGACAAAAGAAAGACTTTCTAGCGCCAACAATTCAAAACTTAAAGTTAATTCTAAAGTTGAAGCTTCAATTCATAACAATGGTTTTGAATTTAGAACTTCTTTTGTCCTTACAAATGACATACACCATGCTGTCATTTTAGGAACCCCTTTTATAAATCTTATTACTCCTTATACTGTCAATTACGATAGTATATCTTTCAGAACAAAAAATAAAAAATTTGTTTTCCCATTTATAGAAAAACTAAAAACAAGAAATTTGAATATTGTTAAAGCTTGTTCTGTTTATCAGAATCAAATCAATAATCTTCTCAGATCAAGACAAAATGATTTAATGTTTTTATAAAAGGATTTAAGTTTACAAAGAATCGAAAGCCAATTACAAAATGATTTCATGCAAAAGAAAATTTCTGATTTCAAAGCTCTCATTGAAAAAAAAATATGTGCTGATCTACCATCTGCTTTTTGGAATAGAAAACAATACTTGGTAGATTTACCTTATGAAAAATTTTTTGATGAAAGACAAATTCCCACAAAAGCTCATCCTATTCAAATGAACATTGAATTAGAACAGCACTATAGAAATGAGATAAAAGACTTAGAATCGAAAGGTTTGATTACAAAATCAAGATCCCCGTGGTCTTGTGCCGCTTTGTACGTTAATAAAAATTCCGAAATTGAAAGAGGCACCCCAAGACTGGTCATAAACTATAAACCCCTTAATAAAACATTAAAATGGATTAGGTACCCGATACCTAATAAAAATGATTTGCTTCAAAAACTGCATTCTACTTTCATATTTTCAAAATTTGACATGAAGTCGGGCTTTTGGCAAATTCAAATCCATCCAAATGACCGTTACAAAACTGTTTTTACTGTTCCTTTTGGACAGTACGAGTGGATTGTCGTGCCTTTTGGTCTAAAAAACACACACTCAGAATTTCAAAGAATTATGAATGATATTTATAACCCTTACTCTAAGTTTTGTATTGTTTATATAGATGATGTTTTGATTTTCTCTCAAACCATCGACCAACATTTCAAACATTTAAAGACTTTTTACTTGGCCACTAGGAAAGCTAGATTAGCTATTTCTAGTTCTAAAGTTTCCTTGTTTCAAACAAAAATCAGGTTCCTAGGTCATCACATATCCAAAGGAACCATTACTCCTATCGAGCATTCTCTAGTCTTTGCAGACAAATTCCCAGATAAAATCCTTGATAAAACTCAATTACAAAGATTTTCAGGAAGTCTAAATTATGTTCTTGATTTCTGTCCCAATATCAATAGGATATCCAAACCTTTGCATGATAGATTAAAGAGAAATCCTCTTGCTTGGACTGATGAACATACCAAAGTTGTTAAGCTCATAAAGAATTCTGTTAAATGCATCCCATGTTTATATCTTGCAAATCCTGCATTATCTAAAATTGTTGAAACTGATGCATCAGATTTAGGTTATGGAGGAATATTAAAACAAAATGAAGATAATAAAGAATAAATAGTACAATATGTTTCTGCCCATTAGAATGAATGTCAGAAAAACTATTCTACTATTAAAAAAGAAATTCTTTCCATTGTTCTATGCATTTCCAAATTTCAAAGTGATTTATTAAATCAAAAATTTTTACTTAGAATTGATTGCAAAGCTGTAAAACATGTTTTAGAAAAGGATGTTCAAAATATTGCATCAAAACAGATTTTTACACGTTGGCAAGCTATTTTAAGTGTTTTTGATTTTGATATTGAATTTATCAAAGGAGATACAAATTCTCTTCCTGATTTTCTAACCAGGGAATTTCTTCAAAACAGATAATGCCGCCGAAAAAAAGAGACAAAGGAAAAGGTGTTGCCAAAGACATTGATCCTAAAGCCACTTCTAAAGAATCCCAATCCTCTCCTCCTAAAGAAAAACTACTCTCCTCTGCCATGCCAATCAAGTTCGATTGACATGATCGAAGATGAAGAAGAAAAATCTAAAGCCCTTTCTACCCAAGACCAAGTAAACCAATGGATCAAATCCATGTCTAAATCCCCTGAGCTCATGCTTGCTTTACAAAGCTTCTCCCAAAGCCAAGAATCTCCAACGGAGATTTTTGAGAAAGAAAGCCCTAAAGATATTACAAAATCATCCCAAAACATTATTATTTCTGGTGAAAGTTCATCTTCACAAATTATTCTTTCACAACCAACAAAGAAAACCTCGGTTTGGTTTGATAAAATCCATTCTCAAAATGTTTTAACTATCGAAGATGGGTTTTACCATACTGACCCATTTCAAACACTTACAAAGTTTTTCCCCAAATGCTGGTTTTTTAAACCATGGGATTTAACAAAACCCCAGCCTTATTATCAAAGTATTTTGGAAGCCACTGAGTCGGTTAAATTCAAACATTTTTATCTCAGTGACTCCCATTCTGAGCCGGCCTATTCTACGGCCACAATCTTAAAAGTCTTGAGCCCAAAACAATAGGGTGATCTACTCCACAACCAAAAAAGATTTCCCTTCAATTTTCAAATGCGTTTACCACATTGTTTGACCTATTTCTATTGGGATTATCAACAAGTCTGGTTTAACTCATTCTTTTTACAAAATCCAAAAAAGACTCACTCATGGTTATTTTTCTTCAATTCAAAGATAAATGTTTAAAGCCTCCAAAACTGGTTCCAGCAATGGTGGAACTATTTTGGCCCAATGCCACAGATTCTAACTCCAAATGCCACCCATTGTTTAAACCTATTCAAAGCCCACTATATTCCTTCTGAATCAGAGAAAAGGTTTCTCCCATGTCTTTGTTTTTGTACAAACTTCTTCCTTCCATGGGTATGGATGTGGAACCTCCGATATCACACCCAAGAAGCCCAACTTATCCTACAAAGAACCTTTAAAGTAAAATGGTAGTCAAAATTTGATGAACAGTTTAAATTGACTGACACTTTAATCCGAAATTGGCTCTCTGCCAAAGGTTTCCTTGAACCAACCATTAAACATTCCAAAGCAAATCAATTTATTTTAAAGCTAGTAATTTACTTTAAAATTTTGACAAAGCCGACCCAATTCAAGCATTGTTTAATTCAAATTTCTTAATAAAAGAATTCCAACGAAAGCACATCCATCCTTCGATCCTATTTCCTACTGGAACCCGGTTAGTCAAGTTTTAATAAAGGTATGTGGTGTTGTATCTAGATCGATGCAGAGCCAAGTCTGCTTTAGGAACCAGATCTGACTTAGAACAGATCAATATCTCGCACGTTCTAGTTTCCAGCCGATATACCAAATTTATTTACCAAATATTTATTAAGTTCTTTAAGCAAGCCTAGCAACAATCATACATCTAAAGGCTCATACACAGTACCAGATCTGGATCCCAGAAATGGTGCTCTGAAGGATTGGAGGGAGAAGAGAAAGATACAACTGAGGATTGAGATCTGGTCTCGTTGCCTCAGAGGAACGTAGCAGTCGTAAATAAGAATCTGATTCAGAATCACTACTACTAGATGCAGAGGTATCTGAATCAATAAGCTCATCGATTATTTTTATTAATAATATAATAATAATAACAACAACAATAATAATGATAATATTGTTAATAATGATAAATTAATTATTTTTATTAATTATTATTTTTATCATTATTTTTATTGTTAATAATGATAATATTAATAAAAAGAAAAATAAAAATAAATAATAATAACTAAAATAATAAAGTTAATAAAATTTAATAATAATTATTATTAATGAAATTTAAAATAATAAAATTATTTGTGATTTGAAAAAGGGTAATTTAGGAAATATGAAAAAATTAGAAGGATAGAAAAGTAAATTTATGTTTCATTCTCATTCCCACATTTTCATTCTCAACCCCCCATGGGAATGAAATTTCCATTCTTTATTCCCAAATTATGTGGGACCCACATAATTTATTCCCATTCCCAAATTTAATTTTGTCAAGTAAACATATTTTTAATTCACATTCCTCCATCTCCATTTCCATTCCTTATTCTTTATTCCAAGAAATAAACACACCATTAGCTTTTATGATTTTGTAATAAACAGTATGGACTTTTATATTAATAACCAATTGAACACATCTCAGCCATTCAACACTTTAGCCATTAAATCTATTGGCTAAACTAAAAAAGAAAAAGGTTTGGGGTACCGTGCAACTGTTGCACAGTAGGCAAACCCAGATAACCCAAAACTATATTGCCATTAACTCTCCTTTTTGTCTTTTTTTCGGTTAATTACATTGCAATCTTTATTTTACTATAAAATTAAAAACGATTGAGATATTTTAATATTTTAACTCATTAGTTTTGGTTATTTTAATTTTTTAAACTAAAATCAAAAGGTGAGGCTATTTTTTTATTTTAAATTAGTAACTCACATATCCACCATCAAAGTTTTGAATAAAAAATATACTTTATACACCTACCTAAATATCAAATATATCCATCCTAAAATTAATGTTTTATTTTTAAAAAATAAGTTAATTAGAGTAATTTTTAAAAAAATTGATTAAATTATTTGCACGTCCGCTAATTTTAGTTCCATAACGCCGACAATTAGCAATTGAATTCTATCATCGAATCAAAGTTATTGATCATGAGATGTGGAAAGAATTTTCAAATAAATGTGGAGCATAAAATGACTTTGCTTCCACATCCTTATTAAAAAAAAATTATAAATTTATTCATTAAGTTCTTATCGTGTAAGAATAAATGAAGCGAAGTGGTTTTTTTTCCCCCACTTTTTGATACCTTCTTAAAAATTTAAAAGAATACATTATAAATATTATTGGTAATTTTTTTTTCATTAGATATTCAAATTATTGACTATGTATTGAATAATATTATGAAAAAAATTAACTACAAATTAATAATGTAAAATTAAATTCATATTCACATTTATCTTAATATATGGTTTGTAATTAATACATAGTTTTACTATATTTTAAATTAATCAATTAATAAAAAATATTAATTTGAATATATCAATAGTATTAATTTGAATATATTAATGTGAATGTAAGAAGAATAAGTCATTTTAACAGTAAAATGAACTAGGTCAATAGAACTAAGTGTAAAAATATTTAAAATATTGTCGGGTTATATGTTAAAATTTTAAACCTTTTCACTTTTTTAATTTTCTAACAAACAATAAGAACTATAGTGTTAATAACCCAACAAAAACATCTTAGCTATTGAACTAATTTTTATTTGATCTTTGGAGCTTTTTGTTTTGTTTTTATTTATTTAATGTCAATAGGCTAAGTTATTAAGTCCATTTTTGTTTTCAACTTAGTGAAAATTTTCAGTCATTAAGTTATTAAGTTAATTTTTTAGCGTTTCACTTAATTTAAAAAGCTCGAATGACATCATGAAAATATATTCTCCAATATTCACACCTAATTAATTAGTTTTCATTCATACCGAAATTTACTAATTAGTGTTTTACACATCTTTATAACTTGCGGGAATATAGTGTTGGACTATTATTATTTTTATCTCTTTATTTTCTTCAAATTAGTATATTATCTTTATAATTTTTATAAATATTTTTCATATAAAAACATTAGAAACTACAATAAAATTGAATAATATATACGAATTTAGAATATTAAAGAGTTATATTCAATTCAACATGATTTATTCTACAATAATTACTTATCTTATTTATGTTCTTTGAGATATTTATTATTTGTTTAACATTTATAATTTATAAAGGTACAAATGTAAAAATATTAATTATCATATTTTTAAGCTAAAGAAACAAAAAACTTAATACTTATTTTTAGTGATTGAGAAAAAAATTATACATTTTATTTAGATTCAAACATTTAGCTCTATTAAAAAACCAGGACTAGTTTAGGTATATTTAAATCTCAAATAAAAAGTAAACGCCACCTTATTGATGGATTGGAAAAAGAAAAAGAAATTGTTATCTATATGGTAACATAGTTGTACTCCATATATATGGTTCATTTTGTTAATTTTGCACAATTTGATTTGTTAAATATAATATTTATCTCATGTATCACAATAAATTTTTGATAAGGGAAGAAAATGAAGGAAGAGAGAATAAGGTCAAATAAGTAATTAATCAAATTATATTTTCATAACAAAAATTTTAATTCAAAAAAAGGCGCCGTAAGGAATTTAATAGGTTTAAATAGTCCTATTCAAAGTTTAATTTATCTTAATTATTTAATGGGGCGATGTTAGAAAAGAGGTTTCAAAATATTTTTGAAGGGGTGCCAATAGTTCAAGAAGACCTTTTTTTCTTAATTTTTTTAACGTGCTCAATGGCCTTTGAATAGAAAAAGGAAAAAAAAAATGTACAAGGTGTTTATTTACTAGATATCTAATTAAGAGAGAGATTTTCATTTATATATGCTAGAAGTTCCAAAACCCAATATTGCTTCAGGGGTGCCATTTTCGAAATAACAGTAACAGAAATACGAGATAGTTGTAGCACCGAAAGAGTAAGCGTACCAAGTTGACGCTTCAAACATGAAAAATGAAAATTTTCGAAATAAAACTAATAGAATGCGAGGTGGTCGCAACATTGAAAGAGTACGAATACCAAGTTTGACGTTTCAAACATGAAAAATGAAAAATAGATCCTACCCTACTTTCAGATGGTAAATCTGATTTGTGAGTGCAAGAACTTGATAAGGCCTAAAAAATCAAGAACACAACATGTCTTGTTACAAATGCACTAATGAGTACAACAGACAAACTACAAAACGACAAGGGTACTGCATTTGAAAATCCATCCTTACATAGAACATTGTAGGCTATCTTCGGTATGTTCTCTTAACCAGGCCTAATATAGTCTTTACGGTTAATAAGCTTTGGCAGCTCCTACGGGCTTTCACTGGCAAGCTTGCAGAATGGTCTTAAGACATCTTCAACGTACATCCAATTCTTTCACTTAGGGACTCTAGCTTTAACTGCCTATTCTGATGTTGATTTTGATTCTGACCATGATGATCGAATTTCCAAGTCTTGAAAGAAGCAACTATGGTATTCATGATCACATTTTCTCGTCTTCACTATTGCATAATCGAATTTCCTAATCTTCACTCAGGGACTCTTAGCTTTAAGTGACGCAGAGCATATTTTTACAATCAGACATCAATCGAGACTCTCCTTTATAATTCTAAGATGATACAGCTCGAACAACAACCCTCACTTTAATATTACAAAAGTTCTGATTGTAATATATCAGTATATCAAAAAAATAACTTGTAATAAAGGAATGCCTTGGGTTAATAAATTACTAAATAATTCCATACCGAGGTGATGTGGAATCCTAACATAAGAAGAGACTACTTTGAGATTGATAAACCAACTAATTCCATACCTAGTCTTTGTGAGATCCTAAACTCACTAATCTGATACCTAGTCTATGTGGGATCCTAATACTATTGAAGGCGAAGATAAATTCAATCACCCACATTAAACTCACGTTTCGAATGATGTGTATCAGCAAAGAATTTCATTTGAGGCGAGCAAATTGTAAGTTGTCATTGAGAATTCATATAACAATGTGTATTTGCAAATAATTTCATCCTACGCTGAGTGAATTGTAAGTTGTCTTTGAAAATTCGTATAATAACTCCACACTCTCATTAGAAGCAGAAAATAAGAATGAGGATTTCATTTAGTCTCACCATGTTCTTGAAGACTTAGGGCGTTCAGTATTATTTTCAAATTTCGTTTTCTATTTTTTGAATTCAAAAAATACTAAATACGTGTTTAATAGATCATTTTTGAAAATATTTTAAAAAATGCAAACAAGAAAACAATTTTTTCTTATTTTCGTTATTTTTCAATACAATATTAAGTTTGAAATGAACAATTTTCTTCGACCATCTTACAAAATAATAATAATATCAACAACATTATTATTATTATTATTATACCCAAAAAATCAATTTCCCTCACAATAATCTTTTCTTTTTATATACATTATAATATTCATGTTTTTATATATTAATTAAATCAAATATGTTGAGCTTATCATTTTTCTTTAAACAAAAAATTAATAAGATCACGTAATTTATTCTTAAAATTAACATAATCAAACTAGTTGAATAAAAAATGATTATCCATTATTTAATTTTAAGTTTATAGAAATTATTTCAATAATAATTCTTTAAAATATTCCTACCGACGTATTTTACTTTTTTTTTTCATTTTCAAGATTATTTTTACAAATGGTACCGAACACATTTTAAAATTTTAAAAATAACATTTTCGTCCTCATTTTTATTTTATAAAAACAATATTTAGAAAACAATACCGAACTGGGCCTTAAGTTTACAATCTTCATGAAAAATGCTAAAACGAGATTAATCTCAGATAAAAGTTGCTACTCTGTCTATCAACAACATTATAATGGTCGGACGCTAAAGAAATTAGCATTAAAAGATTCTCAGTCTCCAACTAAACTGTCAGTTGGAAAAAGAAAACTCCATTAGATTAACAAAAAAAATTTGTCAATGAACTTGATGGCTAGACAAGTATACTCAGCACAGGGAACAACAGATACTATTTGTCGAAGCTCTTAATGAAACTCAGAGAGAGGACCCAGATTCTATTCATATATAAAAGATTCACTCTCCAATACAAGCTCTATTGTTGAATTTTACATTACACTGCCCATTGTTGCTCACCGGTAAAATCTATACCACATACAAGCTTCTGTCAGAATTTCAAGATAAGAAGAGCCCTGGACCTAAAAAATACAACCGACATCACTCCTAGTACTCTCAGCATGCTTTACCTCATAACACACGCTACTACAATAGACAAGCCTATTTTAAGAGGCAATAATGTTGAAGGAGAATTTGGACAGCAGCTGTGGAACTCCTGATATTATCTGCCCATATGTCTACAAAGTACAAAAACTTAAAAGCATCAGCATTTGTCTGCAATAGGTCATCCAGGAGATTGAATAGTTAGCTAAAATCATATAATTGAATGTCGAAGGAGATTGACTAGTTCAGTGCATCACTTCGAAAGCACAACAGCAATATGGTCAGCCAGGTAAAAGTAAGGAAGTCATCTCTACTATCCCGAGATGCCATTATCTTTAAAAACAATTAATTATGAACTCAATTATGTGCAGTTATAAAATGGCTCATATCTTACAAAAGGTGAAATAATATGATGATGTTTTAATCTATGTGGGAGATTGCAACAGCCATCAACATTAGTTTCATAATGAAAATTGTACCTTGTGATTTTCATGAATCTGGCACAAAGGAACTGCAAGCAATTTCAGGTTTTTTGGTACAAAGAATTTTTGACTTACTGGTAACTTCACAAGAAACAGTTTCGTGCATTCCTACACAATAGGATAAATAAAAGAACTTAGGCAGTCATGTTGCTGCAATAAAAAAGGGTATAGTTTCACCGTTTCAACTACCTTTGGTCGCTTTACATTAGGAGGGAAGTACGGAAACAACAGTGTTTCGAAATCAGGCTTCCACCACATCCCTAGGCATTCCCCAACCTGCAGAATGAAAATAGTTTCAATCTCCCATTATGAAAAAAGTATACAACAATAGAATCACAAGTGGAGATGTTAGTTATACCTCCCAATCAACTTCACCACCATCTTCATTCAAAGAAAGCTTCCTTGTGAGCTTACGTTTCAATCCATAAATGTCTAAAACATCCGAAACTCATAGTTCAGTAAACGGTCAGAAAAACAGCATTTGGCCCCAAGTTTTTCAAGTTTTGTGGGAAAGCTTGATGTAAATACTTAACTGGTGATTTACCTGATTCACCAGGCCTCAGACGACCACCAGGAAGCTTAAAGATGGAATTTCTTACTTGCAACAGCAACAGGTGTGGGTGTTTGAACAACTCAACCTGATGTAACAAAGTTGTATCCCATCAACAAGATATCATATCCAACATTTGATCCGTCAATGGGAAGATAGATGAAAATATAACATTGTGGCAAATTAATCATCAGATTATATGAAGAAACTTAATGATTTGAGGAATTTGTGTAACCTCAAGATAGCTTTTAGGAGCATGTTACCTAACCAGTACTCTGCTCCAAAAGAAATAAAGAGTTATAAAGCCAAAATTTCCTAATTATTCAATAATAGAAACAATTTGCATAATAACTTTAAAAGGGGAAATAGAAACTTCTACTAACAGTCACCATCTAAATGAACTTCAAAAATTTAACACTACTTTTAGGTACCACAAATCCTATAACTACACTATCTAATGTAATTTAAATAAATAAAGCTGATACCCATAAAGTAAATCCATACACCTGTGTCCAATACTTAAGGATCCCCCTACGTCCAACTACCCAATCATATTCGTTTAAAGAAATCATCTCCTAGAAGTATGGCACATCAGAAATTTGGCAAAAGAAACACTCCAATGGGCAGCAAATCAACTTACAAAGTAAAACTGGTGTACGGCCCCTATGTAAAGAGATAGGTAATTTTCTAACCAAGATTTCAAAATCCAGCTACCTTGGGCTAGTTTTGGGTAAATTAGTTAACATGTTCCCAAGAAAGTAGCTTCATGCCTAGGTGTTTCATAGAAACTTTTCCTTACAAAAGCTGCCATATCCCAAGGCCTACAAAAGAACTTAAATCTAAATTAATTTGGCTAATTATTACAACCTCTTTACATTAGTAATCAAAATTATGAACTTTTGCCACATATTTGTTTCTACTTAAGCAAGCTAATGCAGTTCATAAAACTTTATGAAATACCAAGCATGCTAAACACTAGAATCTTTATCTCAAGGAATTCCTATCAAAACTAATACAAATATCAGATACTCAAATTCCTCAGCTAAACACTAATACAAATATCAAATCTTTACACACCACCAACAGTTGTTTGAAAAAAAAAAAATCTATGTGATCCTTACTATTTTATGAAAATTATTAACTTTTATCAGTGTTTATTTATTTCATATTAGCTATATCGTTTAAGCCACAACACCACAATATCAAATGGAGGACTAGAATCCCAATAATTCCAAAGTGATATCTTTATATAACACAGATAGAAAAAAAATAAAATTAAGGAATAGAATTGAAAGAGAGCAAAGAAGGAACCAGAAGAACTGCTTCCACACAAGTCCTCAACCCATGAGCATCATAGCTACAAAAGAAAAAAAATAAAAAAATTAATCATTCCAATAGCGAGCAAATTGAAAACGGGAAAAATATAACAAAGGCACTTAAAATAATAGTAAAAAGTTTAATACTTGGATTTCATTCTCAGAACACGATTGTATAGAGTCTCGTCTTTAAAAGGAATGGCTTCTTTGGATCCAAAGTAATAACTACTAAGTGGGTAGATGTCAACAACGTAACCGTTGCGATCGCTGCCGTTAATTGGCACTGAAGCGCCCATTTCATCTGACATATTCACTTCAAATTCAATTGATTGCTCAGAGCGATAAGGGCTTAAAATATATGACTGTGAGAGAGAGTTTGGAAGGAGAAGGAAGAATGAATGGGAGAAGAAGAAGGTCCGAGTCACTAAGTCACTGTGTCAGGTGCGTAACGTGGCGCTCTGGAAAAACCTGGACGGCTGTTGCGTTGCAGTGATTTTGTCATAAGCAATAGGCCGCGTATAAGTGGCAGTAAATACAAAATTACTAAAATAAAAATTGATTAATTTGAAAAAAAAATAGTTATATAGGTTGAAAATGAATATTTTCAAGTATTTGGGTGCAAATTTTAAGGTGGCGTTGGTTTGAAGAAATGATTGGAGAGGAAATAAAAGAAGAGGAGTAGAGAAGAGGGGGTGAGGGAATTTCAGTTTTTGTTGTTTGGTTTGGCAAGGAATTCAAAATGAAAAGGGAAAGATTTTTTTTTTTTGGATAATTTTACCCTTTGTGTTAATATTTTAATATTTTTTATTAAGTAAAAAATAAAATAAAATAAAATAAAATTACAAAATAAGGAAAAAGACCAACTTACAACTCAATTATTTTATTTAGAATTTGAAATTTTTGTGGAAAAATATCAAATTATAAATTAATTTAATATAAAAATAGAAAACTAAAACAAGTAAAATTGAAAGAAAATTTATTATGAATTGATTTGATCTTTGTTAATTTTCTGCATTTATAGTTTGCAAATAAAAGTATAAAGAAATATATATCATATAGAAGATAATCTTTGTCCAATAACGAAATTATGATTTTCTTCTTCAATTGCTTTTATCATTATTTTTTCAAAAAAAATTAATTAATAAAATAAAATCTGAAGTTTCTATTTTATGATTATATCTCTCTTGCACCGGTAATGCCGAAAAAAATAGCCACATGCATTTTACTATGTTTACAGTAATTAAAAGACTTTTTAAGGGACAAATATAGAAATTTACTCTCCCGCTGAGTTAGAATTCGATTCCCTCACTCATCATAGAGAAAACGAAATTCCATAGTTTACAGCAATTGCGAATCCCATAGAATTTGATTTTCTCTTCATTATTGCAAACCGAATGGTGGAAATCTGAGAGGACTTCGAATTGCTCTCCTCTGCCTCCTACTCTCCAGTCAACCGAACACAGCATAAGGCTATGAAATATTTAGATTATTTTGCAAGTTACCAAGTCAGAGGTTTGACTCTCTTCTATTGATTGACTATTAGGAGAATGTACAATTACCATTTTATCATTTTGACCATTAAAATTGACACTTAGAAGAGAGATAACAGTTTTTTGGTGGGCAATTTGAGGTTTATAATAATTTAAGAGTAATCATGAAGATTGTTATTTTAGTTGGGTTTGTAATTCAAAATCAGCGTTTTATTTAATGTATAAAATGTCATATTATATGTTTTTTTATGAGGATAATTTTCTAAATAGATATTTTCATACCTTTTGGTGTTTTATCTTATAAAATCTAATAAAAAAAATTAAAATTTAAAAGACTATTATAGATAAATTTAAAAGTCTATTCAAAATTTGATATTGTTAGATAATCAATTTTTTAGTGACTATGGGTGATTTTTTTTTGACTGAATATTAAAATTGATTTAGTTTCATAAGTGTATTTATCTTTCGTATATAAAAAAAAAGTGTGTTTATCCTTTGACATACCATTGAAAATTTACTAAATGCAGAATGCTAATTGAATTATCTATAAAAAATATCCTTACATAATCAATCTATTCCCTACTATATAAGTGATTCATTATTTTTATTCTTTTGTACAATCAATCTATTCCCTACTATTCATTAGACTTTTAAGTCTATTTTAATAGTCAAAATGGTGAACATCATAGATTATTCTTGTAAATTATATTATGCACAAATTAATTTATATTTTATTTTAAATAATCATAACTTATTCAATTTGAAAAAGGAAAATTATATGTCTAACATATAATTCAACAAACCTTATTTATTTTACCGCATTATGTAAAGAGAATAATTGTCAAATTACTAACTTCCAGATATTTAAAAGTTAAAAAAAGAAATAAACATATCATTCAAATATATGCACTCAGATGACTTTAGGCCTTCTCTAAATTCAATTTTATTTAGTATTTAATAAAAAAATAAACACCATCTATGACTTGTAATTGCTTTTATACTAGATTTCTTAAGGATCATTGATTTGAAATATTAAAGGATAAATTAGTATTAAGTTATATTATTTTAATTTACATAAAATTAGAGAATAAACTACATACATATTACATATTTTTTAAACCGTATGGATAGTATTTTTGCTTTAATTTGCTTTAATATCTTAACAACAAAAATGACAAATTACTAGTTTTTAGACAATTTTAGTCAATTTTGATAAAATAAAAACAAACTTAATCATTCAAATAAACATAGCATATATGATTGAGAAAAAAACAGAGAATTATTAATACAAAATAATGACTATTATATAACAATCAATTGTGATATTTTTTATTTATTGATTGCAAGGTTGTTTTTATAGTTGTAAAGGAAAAAGGAAAAAAGAAAAAGGACTGATACATCCCAAACGTTTAGGGAAAGGGGCATAAAAGTCCCTAATATTTTGACACTTAAATACCTCTTTCTTAATAGATTCCATTTGTTTAAGTAATTAAAATGTTAATATTGTACATTCACTTAGGTATGATACGTGGCTTGCCACATCTGAAAATTCACAATCAATATATTTAAAATAATGGCACTCATTTTAAGTTGATTTGTGTAGATCTTTTCGCGCTTAGAAGCTGTGTCAAACTATTCATCTTCATAACCTAAATAAACCCAAAAATCACAAACCCCCACCCCCCGTCGGAAAGTCACAAACCCTTTATTTTAGTTCATGTTCCGGTTTTGGCATCCGCACAGCTGCTGTTACCAGTGGTAGTTTCACTCTTTGCAATTGTCGGTGGTCGTATTTTCGCTCTCTGTGAAAAATTCTGGTTAGTATTTATGTTCAAAACATATTAATTTTTTCTTTTGTTTTAAACTTTTTCATCAAAAAAGAAATATTACCTAAATATTTCCTGATCATAACAACAATATATGTTAAAAATTGAACAACGTTTACATGAAAAAGTTTTAGGTTAATTAATTTATTATTATACTTCTCAATTTTTTTTTTCTTTGGCAGTAGAAGAGAAGTTTTTGTTTTTTTTAAATAGAAGCTTGAATCGGAATTTACATTTATATTTGATAGATTAAAATCACGATGCCTATGGACAAAAGCTATGCTTTTTCTGATCATAATAATAATAATTTTTTAATTAATTGAGTTAGCTTCACCATACATGTTTATTCTTTTAGTATGGATTTAGTTAGAGATGAGCTTTCGCCATAAGCCTAACAAAAATAAAGGAATAATTTAATAATGTTATAATTTTAAATGGTTGTCTTTGCTACTATAACTTATTTCTTTGCATGATTGTAGAAAATATACATCTAATGACTTTTTAGCTTTATTATCCAAAAAATAATACATCTAACAACATAATGTGAAACTTTGTTTCATAAAAAATTTCACTTTGAATTATTTTTTTACATTTTATAGTTATACATGTATCCATAATTGAACACATGCAATTAAATCTATATTCTTTCACCTATCTGTTTTTTTTTTCTTTTCGTTAGAATACTCACCTAGGTGCTATATTATGCATTTTCTCCTTTTTGTTCATGGTCATGAAGCATGTGAATTTCATGCTTAACTTTACAAATGAAAAGCATGTACTAGTGTACAGATGACAACAAATAATGGCCAACCACAACAATCATTTCGAGCTAAGATCGACTTTCATGACATAAATCCAAAGTCTCAGGTTGATTAGTCATCCCAAGACCTGAATACTAACCCACTTTATTTTGTTGAACAAGAAGATGGTGAAGCATAGTGGTCAAATGATGACAATGAAGAGGTAACACTTGTTGATGATGAAAGTGAATTAAATTGGGATGACGGTAGAAGGGCTGTTAGACACATTGAAGGTGGTGAAGAAGTGGATTGTGAAGGTAGTGAAGAAGGAGATGAAATTCTTTCCAATTGTGAGTCAGATGATAGAGAACATGGCATGCTTTCAGATTCTGAAGATGAGCAAACAATCAATAAGATAAATGAACATAATATAAGTAACTATTACACTACTAATCCTAATGAAGTAGCTGGAGTGGCCGTTGGGCAGGAGTTTGAAAATGTCCAACATTTCATAAGAGTAGTTTAAAACTACAGTCTTAAGAGTGGGTTTGATCTTAACAAGATCAAGAATGACAACAAAAGGTTCAAAGCAAAGTGTTCGAACAAGGGTTGTCCTTGGTTTATTTATGCAGCACAAGTAGAATATGGGACCAAATCCATAATTCAAAAGCTGAATAAGGTATATGAGTGTAATGGAGTGTTAGAGACCAAAGAGGCATCATATAAATGGATTGCCTCTCAATTTGAGAGAACCTTGGAGAATAACCCCAAAATGCATGTGAAGGCAATGAAAGATGAATTAGTTAGCAACCTAGGGATTAAGGCAAACATGAAGAAAATGTATAGGCCCAAGAAAAGAGCAATGGATAAATTAAATGGGAACTATATAGATTCTTATCAGAGACTAAGGGATTATACCCAAATACTTAGACATAGGAATCTTGATGTGTTAGTAAAGATGAAATTCGTGTCTGGTTTTGATAAAGATAGAAGGCCAACTTTGCAGCTTTGAAGAATGCATTTATTAATGGATGTAGATGGTTTATGGGATTAGACGATTGTCATTTAAATGGGCCTTTTGGAGGTGTGCTATTGTTAGCAATGGCATTAGATGCAAAAAATGAAATTTTTCCAATTGCAGTTTGTATTTGTGAATCAGAATGTGCTGGTAGATGGAAATGGTTTTTCATAATATTGAGTGAGTAGCTGAATATAAGGAATCAAAGTCAAGTGACATTTATGACAAATAGGCAGAAATGAATATTGCTAGGCTTGGAAGCATATTGGCATGGTCAGGCATTGTGCCAGGCATATGTTTGCTAACTTAAGAAGTAATCATCCTGATATCATTGACAGAAACCTATTTTGGGTTGATGTAAGAGCCACTAGTGAAGATGAATGGGAAGACAACATGAAGAAGATAAAAATAGCTAAAAAAGACACGCAAGCTGCTTACGATTATTTGATCAAGATTGACAAGAAAGAGTGGGCTAGATATGATATAAAAGTTGATCATGTAACCAACAACTTAACTGAGTCATGGAACAACTGGTTAAATGAATATAGAGACAAGCCTGTGTTGACACTTACGGAATTCATTAAGAAAAATGTTATGAAAAGTTTGTACAAAAGGTATTCCGATGTAAGAAAATGGATTAGGAAGCTACTTCCAATTGTGAGGAGAAAGTTGAATGTTTCTAGGCAAGAAGGAAGATTCGTAAGAAAAGAAATTCTTACCTCAAAATGCAGATTCACTTTTTTATTTTTAAAATAAAAAAATTACAATAAAACAACTAAAAGAAATTATTTACAAAAATTAATTCTACGAATTAAAAACTTGTTGTGCAAATTTTATTGAACTCGCAAGTGCACGAATCTATTGTAAAATAAATTAATGGTGACGAGTGTCGCTCCCACGAGGAGGTGGATTTTAATTGTGTGTAGAGTTAATTTTCATAAGTGGGTGATTTGATTTGTGGTGGAAGTGATTTAAATTATCCTAAAATTCAAATTAAAATGGCGGGAATAAATTGAAACAAAATCTATTAAAATTGAAGCACTTGGGTATCTGGATCTGCATCAACATGCACCATGAGCTAAATATTCTTTATTAATGCCAATTAAATCATGAGGGGGGGTTTCCACTCCTCATGAACCACACTCTAATCAAATGGTGCTAAGGGCTTATCGTGCCAAATAATAATAACCTTGTACTAGGGAGTCGGTTAAACCAGAGCGGTATGTAGACAAGATTATTACTATGTGTCGACGAAAAGTCAAAACATCCACAATAATTAGCGGGGAAGAGAAAATAAATTTACCAAATAAAGCCCATGGCACATGTTGAGACTTCACCTTCAACCCAAGCTTGAAAGAAAATTAGCTACTCATAATTGAACTAGAGGTAAAATGGGAATTTATTAAAATACGTAGAAAATACAAGATGGAGAAGGAATTACAGAAAATTGAACTCAAAAATAAATTCAAGGATGCCAATTTAGGGGGGAGGAGCCCCCTTTTTATAGATACACTGAGTAAATCATGACCATCAGATTAAAAACATTTTAGACGCTCAGCATTGCATCACGTTATCAGTCAACAGTACGCGGATTGATCATGCGGTTTGAATAGTATCACGGTTTGACCACGCGGTTTGAACAGTCAGGCGGCTTGAATAGTGACGCGGTTTGGTTGTAAATCCGTGTATATGCATGTACCGTACACGATTTTTGGTCCATTGACATGCTGCCACGTTATCGATCAATAGTACATAAGAATTTTAGTCTAATAGGATTGTGACACCTCATCAGTCAATACCACATCATCGGTCAATGCCACGTCATCATTCTGTATATGTGAACAGTGTCGTTAACAGTAACATGGACAATACCGTACATGTGAACAATGTCATTTTTCCTTTTATGCTCCTCCTAAGGTTTTCGACTGTCCTGAGTTCAAAAGTGATGTCTGTTTTGCTGTCTGATATCTCGTTCATTTTGAAATGACCATGATGCCCCTAAAATACTTAATTAAAATAAAACACACATAATTAAATTGCACGAGACTTAAATACATAAAAGTAAGAGTGTTAGTAAGACTTGAAATGTAAAATGACAATTTTCTCCTTTATAAATATACACTTTCTAACACTCAACAATTGGCCAACTCAAAAATAGGGTAGTCTGCTACCTACCCCTAAATACCGACATTTTACATAGTTAATGCCTTAAAAGCTAAAATACAATAACTGTTTTTATGTGGTAATAATCAGAAGATAAAAAAGTTTTACAAATTGCTTCCTTTTGAAACAACCTGCAATCAAAATTCAAATTCAATGCCCTCTACGTCCTTTTTCATCTTTACAAAATTCAAACCTTAAACTTATCTGTTTGACCATCAGACCATCCAACAACTAGCATAAATACTTTTGTTTTAGTCTAATTTTAGGTTAGACCAAAGACATTATCAAAGTTTGTGAAGATGATTGTAAGGATATAGTCTTATAAGTGTTGTGAAAGATTCGCGCCGGGGGGGGGGGGGGGGGAATCGCTCAAGACCTACAAAAGAGGGAAGGTAGCATTAGAATTGGCACAGGTGATGGCCGACAATGACATTTTAATGTTTAAGTTAATGAACAGTGTGTGGAATGTTAAGCAAGTAGAGACCTTACCTTCAAAGTTTTACCTTACTTGGCAAGCATCTTTCTTCTTAGATAAGGCCAATTGCATAATATTCGTCGCCATTGGAAATTTTGAATCCACTACCTTTGTTAGATTTGGACAAATGGGGGGTTTAGAGGAGAGGATCCCCTTTTGGCCATGTGATTGTGTTTGCAGGATAGTAGGCGCCTTTTGCTTATGGGTTTTTCTTAAATATACCAATATTTGGATAAGAGAGCACTTAAATTTATTAGCATAGGCACCAGTTATATTCAGTTGTAGTACCGTTACTTAAGGTGATACATTGTTGGTATGGTCTCAGTAGGACCTTCTTAATATGACGTATCATAAGTCTTGTGGAAGTCTTACCTTAATTTCAATGGTCGTTTGAGGATATGTAGTGATTTTAAAGCTTTGTGAGGAACATTTTTTTAGTTTTACTAGGTTTATAAGGTGGTTGTTATTCAATTTTTGAGATGTTCACATTCTACCCTTGACTTTAAACTTCCCTTTCATGTTTTATGAAGGGAATCTTGACAATTGAACCATCAATACAAGGTCATGCCTTCACTGCTTAGCCTAAATTTTTCCTCCAACAACACTTCTAATAGGTTTTAACTTCTTTAAAGTTTATGTAAATTGATTTGATATATATGATTTATTCTATCATAAAATCAAACAATAAAGAAACAAATTCACCAAATCAGACAACCATAAGTAACAAATGAAATTCTGAACAAGAATACCAGATTCTAAAAGGGATTAAGGAGCGGTGGTAGTAATTATCGTAGTGACTCAATCGCAATCTAGGAGCACCGATGTCACACAAATTTGCTCAGAAGAAAAGTAAAAAGATTGATGCCGAGAAAAGAAAGAAGAATAAATAAAAAGAAGTAAAGAAAAATGAAGAAGAAGAGACAACACATTTGTTTTGGCTCAATTTTAGTTCAGCCCAAAAACATTATTCTGAAACCATATATGAATTCAAAACTTGCATAGCTCATGTCTCATTGTACATACTGACATTACAAGTATATTTACATATAAAACATAAGCAACATAAACGTGCTCAAAATGCAAGACATGTAGCAATGCATCTTGTGGCCAAACCTCAATTAACTAGAACTGATCTGCACGAAATCCTGCAGAATCCTGGTAGGAAAGGGGTAAATAGAAAACTAGTGAGCTTGCGACTCAGTAAGTGGATGTAATAACGTGCTCAAAATGCAAGACATGCAGCAATGCATCTTGTGGCCAAACCTCAATTAACTAGAACTGATCTGCACGAAATCCTGTGGAATCATGGTAGGAAAGGGGTAAATAGGAAACTAGTGAGCTTGTGACTCAGTAAGTGGATGTAATAATAATAATAATAATAAATATTGTACTACTGCTTATGCATAATTATGTGACATAACTCCACATTGAATATTATACATCAGCAAACTTGGAATTCATACATACATACATCACAAACTGCACCAAATAGTACCCAGGGGAAATAACTCTCAATACTCGTTGGGATCATCATCGCACGAGTAGAGCGGGGGAAAAACCTCTCAATATCCAACGTAATTAAACTATCCCGCACGGGTAGAGTAACTTAACTCTCAATACGCATGCGCAAGGTCTATGGGGAAGGGTACATATATGGTGACTGACAATCACATCTCATGACTCTATCAAACATATAATATGCGTACATATGATCATAACATGATATTAAATCATAATATCAAACATAAATGCTTCACGGAATATTATACATCAGCAAACTTGGAATTCATACATACATACATCACAAATTGCACCAAATAGTACCCAGGGGAAATAACTCTCAATACTCGTCGGGATCATCATCGCACGAGCAGAGCGGGGGAAAAACCTCTCAATATCCGGCGTAATTAAACTATCCCGCACGGGTAGAGTAACTTAACTCTCAATACGCATGCGCAAGGTCTATGGGGAAGGGTACATATATGGTGACTGGCAATCACATCTCATGACTCTATCAAACATATAATATGCGTACATATGATCATAACATGATATTAAATCATAATATCAAACATAAATGCTTCACGGAATACATAATAGTAATAATAGTATCCACTCACAGATCCTGTTTCACTCCGGGGTTCATTGAGGTTGTTGTGGGTCTCTGAACTAGTGGATTTTTCCTAGAATACAAGGTTCAAAGATTAACTATTAGAACTGATATAAAAAGTTATACGTATCATGCAAACTGTAGCATAACTGCTCAAATTTCATAAATCTATTATCCACTGGTTTACTGGATTTTAATTTAACTATCAAATTATATTTTCTGTAACTTTTCTTTTCAGTTACTCTCTTCCCACTCTCGGCTTCTTCCTTTTCTTCCTTTCTTCTTTTCTTTTCTTTTTCCTTTTCTTTTCTCTTGGTTTTTCTTTTTTCTTCTCTCAATTTTGCTCTCACTTTGACAATAGAAGCACAAACAAGAGTTGTTTTCAATTATTTCAATTTATATATACATGGCCACTGACTCACGAATGAAGCATGCAATCATGAAGTAGGCAGCTGGCTGTTACTTTTGAAGATTACCGCATTTGACTTTTTTTTTTCTCCAAGCAATGCATGGCAAGCGGTGCATGACAATTCTTCCTAAGTTATAAAAATTTCGTCCTCAAAATTCACATACCTGACTCAAATAAATATGGATATTGTGACTGCATATGTTCTTCACACTCCCAAGTGGCTTCCTCTGCAGTGTGACCTTTCCACATCACTTTAACTTGTGAGATCGTCTTATTACGTAACACATGCTATTTTCGATCAAGTATCTGAACTGGTTCTACTTCATAAGTCAAATTTGCTATCATTTGGACTGGTTCTGTATCTAAAACATGAGAAGGGTCAGGAATATACTTTGTAGCATCGAAATATGAAAAGCGTCATGGACTCGTGATAACTCTAGAGGTAAAGCCAAATGGTAAGCAACCAGACCAACGCGTCGAATAATCTAATATGAGCATATATAACAAGGGCTCAACTTTCCACGCTTTCCGAATCAAAGATTGCCCTTCCAAAGAGAAATTAGTAAGAAAACTTTATCATCCACTACAAACTCAAGTGGTCTTCGACGCTTATCTACATAACTTTTTTGTCTGTCTTGTACTGCCTTCAACTTTTCTCTGATGATATTAATCTTCTCATTAGTACTCTAGACAATTTCTATCCCTAACAATTGTCTTCCCCTGACTTTATCCTAACAAATTGAAGTCCTGCATTTCCTTCTGTATAGAGCCTCAAATGGTGCCATATGAATACTAGACTGATAGCTATTATTATAAGCAAACTCCATCAAAGATAGGTATGTATCCTAATTACCTCGAAACTGCATGACATATGCTCGGAGCATATCTTAATTGGTTAACATACTGTCGAGCCATTTTTCTGGTTCAAGATTCAGGAAAGGGTCAATGCAAGGATCTTACTTCGAAGCAATCTCTTGAGTTTTCCCTTATCCAAACCTGGTTCAACTTCACCCTAGACTCATGTTGTTTAATAGAGTCATTCGGTCTGAATGCTACATGAAGAACATAAGCCAGATGACAACTTTCTGTTGGGGGATTTCATGAATGATGATG
Source organism: Citrus sinensis (assembly GCF_022201045.2). Lineage (NCBI taxonomy): Eukaryota > Viridiplantae > Streptophyta > Magnoliopsida > Sapindales > Rutaceae > Citrus > Citrus sinensis. The sequence continues at coordinate 11,685,731 of NC_068556.1, forward strand.
GTTGTTTTTCTTCAAGATAGTCTTTTAGGGATGTATAGAGCTAGGACGACCTTCAAAATAAAGAAAAATGCAGTTAGAGGCAATGTCGGTAGTGGTCGGTGGTTACACTCGACAATCAAGTTAGATAGAGGTTAGAAAATATTATGAGCGTCAAATGAACCCTTGAATAAGAGAAAATTTGAGTGTTTATAGGAGTGAGAGAACTTCCCTTACTTGTGAGACTTACCTGACCTTACAAAGGAAGTGTCCCTGAGGGTATCTTAGTGTCTTTTTGGACACATGACGAGCTACCATAAGTTGTTTCCTTCCTTAGGTAGGGGTATTAGAGTAATTTGACTATTAAAACTTGAGTTCTTTAGGCTCTTTAGGGCTGGACATCTGTAGCCTGCGAGATTGTTCTCACTAACAATATGTCTCAACATCTGATTGACTTATTTAAATGAGCCAATAGAGTTGAGGAGCTACTGACCTCACTGGTGGTGGTTCAGGTAGCACTTGATTTGGTTCCCTATTTCATTCTTGGTGCATGTGACTGTTGGAGAAATATTTTGAGGTAGTCCAGTAGGGACCAAATTGTGCTGACATGTAATAATTTGAGGGGGGGCTGTCCCTATTATAGTGGTTCTTTACTGAAATGTGGCAAGTTTAAGTTATTTTGAGAGACATTTTTTGCACTTTTAAGGTTATTAAGGTGGCACATGCTCTCTTCCTAAGATCTTTCTATTTTACCCTTGCCCTTTCAATTTTTTCTTCACATTTTGCAAAGGTACATTGGACATAGGGGCTAAAGCATGTTGAGTGCTAGAAAATGTATATTTATAAAGGAGAAAATTGTCATTTTACATTTCAAATCTTACTAACACCCTTACTTTTATGTATTTAAGCTTCTTGTGATTTAATTATGTGTGTTTTATTTTAATTAAATATTTTATGTATTTTAGGGGCATCATGGTCATTTCACAATGAACGAGAGATCAGACGATAAAACGAGCATCACTTTTGAACTCAGGACAGTCGAAAACCTTAAGAGGAGCATAAAAGGAAAAATATCACTGTTCACATGTACGGTCACGACACTGTTCACATGGACGGATCGATGACGTGGCATTGACCGATGATGTGGCATTGACTGATGAGGTGTCACGATTCCATTGGAGAAAATTCTTATGCACTGTTGATCAGTGACGTGGTAGCATGTTAGTGGACTAAAAATTACGCATACGGTACATGCATATACACAGGATTATTTTTAACCAAACCGCGCTACTGTTCAAGCCGGTTGACTGTTCAAACCGCGTGGTCAAACTGTGTCACTGTTCAAATCTCTTGGTCAAACCGCGTACTATTGACTAATGACGTGGCACAATTCTGAGCGTCCAAACTGTTTTTAATTCGATGGCCATGATTTACTCAATGTATCTATAAAAATGGGGTCTTCCTCCCCTAATTTGATATCTTTGAATCCATTTTTGGGCTCCATTTTCTGTAATTCCTTCTCCATCTTGTATTTTCTATATATTTTAATAAATTTCCATTTTAACCCTAGTTCAATTATGGTAGTTAAGTTTTTTTCAAGTTTGGGTTGAAGGTGAAGTCTCAACATGTGTCATGGGTTTTGTTTGGTAAATTTATTTTCTCTTCCCCTCTAATTTTTGTGGATGTTTTGACTTCTCGTCGAGAAATAATAATAATCTTGTTTAGATACCGCATTGGTTTCATCGGCTCCCTAGTACAAGGTTATTATTATTTGGCACGATAAGCCCTTAGCACCATATTGATTAGAGTGTGGTTCATGAGGTGTGGATTTCCCCCTCATGATTTAATTGACATTAATAAGGAATATTTAGCCCATGGTGCATGTTGATACGGATCCAGATACCCAAGTGCTTCATTTCAATAGATTTCTCTTCAATTTATTCTCGCCATTTTAATTTAAATTTTAGAATATTCGAAATCATTTTCACTACAAATCCAATCACCCATTTAGAAAAATTAATTCTACACACAATTAAAATCCACCTCCTCGTGGGATCGACACTCGTCACCATTGATCTATTCTACAATAGATTCGTGCACTTGCGAGTTCAATAAAATTTGCACAACAAGTTTTTGGCACCGTTGCCGGGGAAGTAAGTTATTTTAATTTGTAGAATTAATTTTTGTGAATAATTTCTTTTAATTATTTTCTTGTAATTTTTTTTCTTATTTAAAAAAAAAAGTGAATTTACATTTCAAGGTAAGAATTTCTTTTCTTTTTCTCTTCTTTAAAGTTCTGTAATTTAATTTTCAAGTTATTCTTCTTTGTAATTTTTTTGTTTATCTTATTAATTTATTTTTAGTTAATTTATTTCACGTATTTTTTTAATGTGTTTTTATAGAAATGTTGTAACAGTGTAATAAGGTTAGTACTGTAATTTCTCCGTTTTCTTTATTTTTATTTGTTTTGTTCCCATTTTCATTTTTTATATTTTGTGTTTTTTGCATGCATGGTCGAAGGTCATTATTACCTAATCTTGAGCCTATAGACCTTGAACTTGAGAAAACACTTCGCACACACAAACATGATAAAAATAAAATTGAAATGGATTTGTAACAACAATAAGCACCACAGGAGAGGCCATTTAAGGACTACTTTAGTCCCTTAGCTAATTTGAGCACATTGATAACTCTAGGAAATGAGAGTTATTTCATCTATTCTAGACTTGAATAAAGGCCATTTAGAAAGCAAATAATGTATTTTGATTACATTTTGGTGAACTTTGGCACAAACATTCATTTTAGTTGAGTGTCAACAAGTTTTGCTTGAATCATAGTAATTTGTGCTAAAAACAGGTTTTAATTTGTAGGTTTTAAATTCATAAAAGGATGCGGAGACATTAGATGAGAAAGAGGAGGAAAGAAGATGATCACAAAAGAAGGAAAGCACAATAAGAAATGACACAAGTGCTGTTGCGGATGTTAGAGCAATAAATGCTGCAGTAATCTGGGAGAAACATGGGAGAAAATATAGGCGCGGGTCAGCAATTAAATTACAATCTGCATGTTTCCTAATTAAAACACAGGCATGCGCATAGGCGTTGGTTTGGAAAACCTAATTTGCAAATATATAAAGGAGGCATGCACCACATAGAAGCGGCGGTGGAATTAACATTAAAAAACAATTAAAAAGGTCTAGAAGAAGATCAAGATTAAGGAGGTCTATTCGGCATCATTGAAGCACCGAGGAGGATCCTTAGACTTTCATCGTGCTCAACTCATATTATCTTTCTTCCTTTAATTGATTGGATGTATTCTACAATCAGTATATTTATGTTTATTTTTCTCATTCAGAATATGAACTGAATTTACTTGTAGTTGAGTGACAAATAGTCCAATGGGTTCTTGACTGTTCTTATATGATGTTATGATAATGCTGTAGCATTATACTCTCATAGTTTTTATGATATAATTGTTATTTCGGTTGACCACCCATTTAATAGTTTCAGTTAAGATAGAGCAGCAAAATGGCATGTCTTAGCGGACATTATTAGAGTATTACTTGTTCTTAAATTGAGTTTCCTGGATTCAGTTATCTTAAATCCCATAAGGGCAATGCTTGAAATTAAGATTTGTGATATCCTAGACATAGGTGTTCACCTTGTAGGGTAGAGAGATTAAAGATCATAAAGCCATACATTAAATTTATGAGCGACTGGTCATTGTTAGTAGATTTAAAGGTATGAGATTTCCAACATGCGATAGCTGCGGATGCAGATTTGTTTACCCAGTGCTGCAGCACTTATAATAACAACCAGTGCTAATTCGGTAATCAACAGTCACCCTATTAGGAGAGTTTGATCATTCAACTACTATATTCTCAACTGAACCTTGGACACATTTAATTAAGTTTATTTTATTTCGATATTGCTTTAATTCCCATCTCTCACAATTATTATTTACGATAGGATTATTTGGCAATTGTTTGTTTCGGTCTTTAGTTGACGTGCATTATTGTGATTGCTTTAACATTTTGAGTAACATCAATCCCTGTGGAGACGATCTTGAGCACTCATCACTTTATTACTTGTTGTGTATACTTGTATATTGGCATTGATAATAATTGATTATATAAATCAACCAACACACATCATGCATAAGATACCCAAATGTAGTTGCTAAGAGTTTTGAATTAAAACCTATTGTGCTAAATTGTCTCCCAATATTCTATGGCCTAGAAAATGAGGACCCATATAATCGTTTGAATGATTTTCATGCTGTTTGTCAAATATTTAAATATGAGAATTTTTCAGATGATAATGTTAAACTTAGACTATTCCCATTTTCTTTAAAGGATAGAGCTCTTTCATGGCTCAATACATTGTCTGCTAATAGCATTATATCATGGGAACAAATGGTAACTAAATTTTTGAATAAATATTTCCCAGAGTATAAAACCAATGTTATTCGCAGGGAAATTTCAGAGTTTATCCAGAAAGAAGACGAGTAGTTTTTCGAAACATGGGAGCGATTCAATGGGCTAATCTTGAAGTGTCCACATCATGGGTGCGAGAAATGGCACCAATGCCAGTACTTTTTGGAGGGATTATTGCCACATGTGCAAGAATGACTAATGGCAACAAGTGGAGGAGAGCTAATGTCAAAAAGTGCATCAGAGGTTTGAGAATTCTTCCAACGACAAGCGGATAATTCTCAACAACAGAGTCGATCACTCAGAAACACTAAAAGAATTAAGGGAGTAAATGAGGTTCACATTGGCGAGTCAAGTTCAGAAATTAAAGAAGTCAAAGCGATAATTAAAGGTCTTTCTCGACAAATAGCATCGTTAACGACTGCTAAATCAACAGAACCACATGATCATGACTCATACTCAAATCAAGCCAATGCCATATGTGTAATGAGAAAACCATCAAATTGCAACCCATACTCCAACACATATAACCCTGGATGGAGAGACCACCCCAATTTTTCATGGTCTCAAGGATTACAACAGAATGGACCAGTAGCTCCAGCTCTACCAATGCAACCAATTCCTAAAATTCCTCTAGCCTCTCAGCCACCATTTAGACCATACAATCAGAATCAGAGCTACTCTCAACCCAAACTATGGGAGGAATCATTCCAGAATTTCAAGAATGTTACTTACTCCATGATTGAGCAACAAAACCGCACCATTGATGAACTACGAAATGAGATAAGAGTAGGCTTCAACTCACAAGCCCAATCAGTTTCAAGCCTCGAGAAGATGGTGGATAACTTGCTTCTTCAGTTCAGACCTTGGCAATGACTGTTGAGAAAGGGAAGTTTCCAAGTCAACCAGTGCCTAATCCTAAAGGAGTGCATGAAGTAAGTACCAGTTCACCACAGCAGCACAGAGAGGTCAAAGCCGTCATGACCTTGCAAAAAGGAAAAGAAGTCGACACCAAAGTGGAGATGCCAGTAAAAAAAAAAAATCAAATTTTACCTGTAAATACTGAGGACTCACCATCGGAAGAGAAAGAAGAAACCAACCCATAGGAATATGTTCCCAAAGCTCCATTTCCTCAAAGGTTAGCTAAAGAAAAGAAGGAAAAATCCACAGGTGAGATTCTTGAAATCTTCAAACAGGTAAGTGTTAACATCCTTTTACTTGATACTATAAAACAAGTTCCATCTTATGTCAAGTTATTTAAAAACCTTTGTACTAAAAAGAGAAACATTCACGTTCAAAAGAAGGCATTTTTAACAGAAAACATTAGTTATATACTCCAACACAAAATTCCTCTAAAATGTAAAGACCCAGGCTCCCCAACTATCTCATGTAGTATAGGGAACCACACAATTGAGAATGCTTTGTTGGATTTAGGAGCTAGTGTAAATCTGTTACCCTATTTAGTAATTGTGAAACTTGGACTGAGAGAATTACACCCAACTCTAGTGGTGTTACAACTTGCAGATCGGTCCACAAAAATACCTCGTGGTATTGTGGAGAACGTGCTTATCCAGGTAGACAAGTTTTATTTTTCTGTTGATTTCATTGTAATTGACACTCAACCAATACAGGATTCAAAGAAGCACATCCCCATTATTCTAGGCCGACTTTTCTTGGCAACTGCGGATGCTCACATTTAATGCAGAACTGGAAATATGCAGTTGTCCTTTGGCAACATGACTATGGAGCTAAACATCTTTAACATTGCCAAACAACCTCACAATGCAGATGATGAAATTGTTGATGTGGATTTAATAGAAGCATTAGTTGATAATACTTTTCTTTCAAACCTTAGTAATGATCCTTTACAAACATGTTTAACTCACTTTGGTTTGGATTTTGATATTGACGGATCAGTCGATGAGGTCAATGCTCTACTTGACTCAGCACCATCCATGGATACCAATAAATGGAAGTCAAGAGTTGAACAACTAGCACCATCAGAAAAGAAACTCATCCCATCATTAGAATCACCACTGAAACTCAAGCTCAAACCATTGCCCAACACTCTGGAATATGCATTTTTGGGAGAAGAAAGTACTCTACCGGTAATCATTTCATCATCCCTAAATGACAAACAAAAAGGTAAAGTGTTGGATGTTTTAAAAGAGCACAAATGAGCATTAGGATAGTCCATAGCAGACATCAAAGGTATAAACCCAGTAGACTGCATGCATTACATTCACCTTGATGAAAATGCTAAACCTATTAGGGAAATGCAACGTTGGTTAAATCCTAACATGAAAGAAGTTTTTAGAATTGAAGTCCTTAAGCTATTAGACGCATGTATCATTTATCCAATTTCTGATAGTTCATGGGTCAGTCCTGTACAAGTTGTCCCTAAAAAGTCAAGAGTCACAGTAGTTACCAATGCTGATAATGAATTGATACCCACTAGAGTGACTACATGATGACGTGTATGCATTGATTATAGAAAATTGAATTCTGTCACACGTAAAGACCATTTTCCTTTACCATTTATCGATCAAATGCTTGATAAATTAGCAGGCCATGAATTTTATTGCTTTCTACATGGCTACTTAAGATACAATCAGATTCTCATAGCACCAAAAGATCAAGAGAAAACCACTTTCACTTGCCATTTTGGCACTTTTGCATATAAGAGGATGCCATTTGGATAATATAATGCACTTGCCACATTTCAACAATGCATGTTAAGCATTTTTTCTGATATGGTTGAATGATTTCTTGAAGTCTTTATGGATGACTGTTCTGTCTTTGGTGACTCGTTTGATCAATATTTATATCATCTAACACTAGTTCTGCAGCGATGTATCGAGAAGAACTTAGTCTTAAATTGGGAGAAGTGTCATTTTATGGTAAAACAATGTATTGTTTTCGGTCACATCATTTCGAGCAAAGGTATTGAGGTTGACAAAGCCAAGGTGGATCTCATTTCTAATCTTCCTCCACCCAAAACAGTCAGAGAAGTAAGATCTTTCCTTGGGCATGCTGGTTTTTATAAACGTTTCATTAAAGATTTTAACAAAGTTTCTAGACCCTTATACAATCTACTTGCCAAGGATGTACTTTTTGTCTTTGATGATTCATGTCTTGTGGCATTTGAAAAATTAAAGTAGTTGTTGACATCATCACCCATTATTCAGCCCCCAAACTGGAGCTTACCATTTGAGCTCATGTGTGATGCATTTGATTATGCAGTAGAAGCAATATTAGAACAAAGAGTTAATCAAATTTCCCATATTATTTACTATGCTAGTATGACATTGAATGATGCACAGTTGAACTATTCAACTACTGAAAAAGAAATACTAGCCGTAGTGTTTGCATTAGAAAAATTTTGATCTTATCTCATTGATTGTAAAATAATTGTATTCACGGATCATGCTGCTCTTAAATATCTTCTCACAAAGAAAGATGTAAAAGCTAGACTAATTCGTTAGGTGTTACTTTGCAGGAATTCGACTTGGAATTTAAAGATAAGAAAGACACATAAAATGTTGTGGCTGACCATCTCTCTCGTCTCTATTTTGACACAATTATGGAATCATTACCATTGAATGAGTCATTTCCAGATGAACAATTGATGAGTGTGGAAGTATTACCGTGGTATGCTGATATCGTTAATTATCTTGTTACAGGTCAACTTCCAGAGCATTGGACTAAGCAAGACAAGGCCAATTTTTTTACGGAAATAAAAAATTTCTTTTGGGATGACCCTCATTTGTTCAAGTATTCTGTATATCAAATTGTTAGATGATGTGTCCCAGAAAGTGAAATTCAGAATATTCTTTCATTCTGCCATAAACAAACTTATGAAGGCCATTTCAGCGCTAAGAAAACAGCTATTAAAATTTTACAATGTGGTTTTTATTGGCCAACTATATTTCGAGATGCTTACACTTTTTGTTCTTCATGTGATAGGTGTCAACGAATGGGAAGCATTACACGAAGGAACGTGATGCCATTAAATCCAATTTTAGTGGTTGAGATTTTTGATGTATGGGGTATCGACTTCATGAGACCCTTTCCCCCTTCTTTTGGCCATCAATACATATTGATTGCTGTTGACTACTGATAACTGTAGGAAATGAGAGTTATTACATCAATTCTAGACTTGAATCAAGGTCACTTAGAGAACAAATAAGGTGTTTTTATTACATTTTGGGTATCTTTTGCATAAACATTCATTTTAGTCGAGTTTTAATAAGTTTTGATTGAATCATAGTAATTTGTGCTAAAAACAGATTTTAAATTGTAGGTTTTAAATGCGTGAGAGGATGTTGAGGCATTAGAAGAGCAAGATGAGGAAGGAAAATGGCCACAAAAGCAGTAAAGCACAATCGGGAATAAAACAGTGTTGTAGCAGCTTTTAGAGAACCAGTGCTGTAGCAATCTGGGAGCAATGCGGGAGAGAACTTAGGCACAAGTCAGCAATAAAATCGCGATCTGCATGTTTCCTAATTCAAACATATGCACGCTCATGGGCTTTGGTTTTAACCTAATTTACAATATAAAAAGGAGGCGTGCACCACATAGAAAGGCGGCAAGGAATTATCATCAGAAATAATTACAAAGGCAAGAAGAATGAGATCAAGATTAGAGAGAGCTAATCGGAAACAAAAGAGGAGGGCTGTGCAGAATTATTTACCTTTCTTCGTGCTCAACTTATATTTTCTCTTCTTCCTTGAATTGTTGGGATGTATTCCGAGTTCAATATATTTGTGTTTATTTTTCTCATCCAGATTATGAACTAAATTTACTTGTGGTTGAGTGACAAATAATCCAATGGGTTCTTTACTGTTCTTTTATATTGTTATGGTAATGCTGTAGCATTATACTTTAGTAGTTTTTATGAATACAACTGTTATTTCGGTTGACCACCCATTTAATAGTTTCAATTAAGATAGAGCAGCACAAGGGCATGTCTTAGCGGACATTATTAGAGTATTACTTGTTCTTAAGTCGAGTTTCCTAGATTAGGTTATCTTGAATCTTATAAGGGCAATACTTGAAGTTAAGATTTGGGACACTCTAGACATAGGTGTTCACCTTATAGGGTAGAGAGATTAAAGGTTATACTGCCATACCATAAATATATGAGCAACTGGTCATTGTTAGTAGATTTAAAGGTATGAGATTTCTAACATGCGATGGCTGGGGATGCAGATTTATTCTACCCATTGCTGCAGCACTTATTGTAATAACTGGTGCTAATTTGGTAAACAGCAGTCACCCCAGTAGGAGAGTTTGATCATTCAACTACTATATTCTCAATTGAATCTTAGACTCATTTAACTTAGTTTATTTCATTACAATATTGTTTTATTTTCATCCCTCACAATTATTAGTTACAATAGAATTATTCGACAATTGTTTGTTTTGGTCTTTGATTGATGTGCACTATTGTAATTGCTTTAGCATTTTGAGTAACATCAATCCCTGTGGAGACGATCTTGAATACTCATCATTTTATTACTTGTTGTGTATACTTGCACATTGGCATTGATAATAATTGCTTATAGAAATCTACCAACAACTACGTATCGAAATGGGTAGAAGCAATTTCATGTAGAACCAATGATCACAAGGTGGTGATAGGATTTTTGAAAAGCAACATTATTTCACGCTTTGGATTCCCTCGAGCAATAATCAGTGATGGTGGTGCCCACTTTTGTAACAAAGCATTCAAAGCTCTTTTGACAAAGTATTCTATCACTCACAAAATGGTGACCCCATATCATCCGCAAACCAGTGGCCAAGTTGAGATCTCCAATCGAGAAATAAAGCACATATTAGAAAAGACGGTGAGGCCATACATAAAAGATTGGTTATTAAGACTTGATGATGCATTATGGGCATATAGAACAGCTTTCAAGACCCCGATTGTGATGTCACCCTACCTGTATGGAAAAGCTAGCTAGTGTATGGAAAAGCTTGCCACTTACCTGTAGAACTCGAGCATCATGCATATTGAGCCATTAAGAAATTCAACTTTGACATGCAGCAAGCTAGCTCAGAAAGAAGATTACAACTGGTAGAACTTGAAGAAATTCACAATAATGCATACGAAAATGCCAAAATTTACAAGCAGCGAATGAAAGTCTTCCATGACAAGCAAATTATGAGAAAATCTTTCACTCCATGTCAGAAAGTGCTTTTATTCAATTCTCGATTGCACCTATTCCCAGGTAAGTTACGTTCTCGATGGTCTGGCCCATTTATTGTTCATACTGTTTTTCCACATGGGGCAACTGAAATTAAGGACCTAAAGAACAGTGTCACGTTTAAAGTAAATGGTCAAAGATTAAAGCCATATCTAGAGAACCAACCACATTGAGAGGACACCGAAATAAATTTGAGTGACCCACCAGATTTGAATTGAGTTTTTTCTTTCTTTCTTTACGGTGATTTGATTTTTTTTCTTTCTTTCTTTTTATTATTCTTTTGCTAATTGAAATTATTTTTGCATAAGTGTGTTTGTTTAACCATTAAGTTTTCTCTTATCATTGTTAATCATGAGTGCAATAGCTAAACAGTTCCTCCTAGACATTCTTAAACCACTTCAACGTGTAAAATCTCATCTCAAAATACATATTTGATTTTGTAAAACACATCATATTTGGGCTCTGCAACCACTAGAGTTAGTATCCTATGTTGAGGATTTAGAAAGCCAACTCAGAGACATCGAGAGAAGTGTCTACAACATCCAATTGGAGCTTGAGATAAATTCAATAAAAAGACGATTGTAATTTTCTTTATGTGTTTTAGTTTGTTTTTCTTTGTTTGTGTGCTTTAGTTTGTTACCCCGGTGAAATGGCGGATAACAGTACTCCGTGACAATTGTTGTGCAAATTTTAATGTACTCGCAAGCGCACGAATCTATTGTAGTATAGATCAATGGTGACGAGTGTCGATCCCACGAGGAGGTGGATTTTAATTGTGTGTAGAATTAATTTTGTAAATAGGTGATTGGATTTGTGGTGGAAATGATTTGGAATATGCTAGAACTTAAATTAAAATGGCGAGAATAAATTCTAAAATTGGAATTTAACGGCGAGAATAAATTGAAGAGAAATCTATTGAGATGACGTACTTGGGTATTTGGATCCGTATCAACATGCATCATGGGCTAAATATTCCTTATTAATGCCAATTAAATCATGAGGGGGGAATCCACACCTCATGAAACACGCTCTAATCAATATGGTGCTAAGGGCTTATCGTGCCAAATATAATAACCTTGTACTAGAGGGCCGGTGAAACCAAGGCAGTACTAGACAAGATTAGTATTATTTGTCGACGAGAAGTCAAAACATCCACAAAAACTAGAGGGGAAGAGAAAATAAATTTACCAAATTAAGCCCATGACACATGTTGAGACTTCACCTTCAACCCAAGCTTGAAAGAAAATTAGCCACTCATAATTGAACTAGGGGCAAAATGGGAATTTATTAAAATACGAAGAAAATACAAGATGGAGAGGGAATTACAAAAAATAGAGTCCAAAAATGGATTCAGAGATATCAAATTCGGGGGGAGAGGCCCCCTTTTTATAGATACATGGAGTAAATCATGGCCATCGGATTAAAAACAGTTTGGACGCGTAGGATTGCGACACGTCATCAGTCAACAGTACGCGGTTTGACCACGCGGATGAACAGTAACACGGTTTGATCCGGATGAACAGTAACGCAGTTTGACCCGGATGAACAGTAACGCAGTTTGACCCGGATGAATAGTAACGCGGTTTGGTTGAAAATAATCCTGTGTGATGCATGTACCCTACGCGAGATTTTTCGTCCACTGATATGCTGCCACGTCACCATCAACAGTACATAAGAATTTTAGCCCAACAGGATCATGACACCTCATCAGTCAATGCCACATCATCGGTCAATGCCACATCATCGTCCGTCTATGTGAACAGTGTCGTGAACAGTAACGTATACAGTACCGTACACGTGAATAGTATCGTACATGTGAACAGTGCTATTTTTCCTTTTATGCTCCTCCTAAGGTTTTCGACCGTCTTGAGTTCAAAAGTGATGTCCGTTTTTCCATCCGATCTCTTGTTTATTGTGAAATGACTATGATGCCCTTAAAATACATAAAATACTTAATTAAAATAAAACAAACGGAATTAAATCAAAAGAAGGTTAAATTCATAAAAGTAAAGGTGTTAGTAAGACTTGAAATGTAAAATGACGGTTTTCTCCTTTATAAATATACATTTTCTAATACTCAACACACCTCCCAACCAGCTTATTGCTAGTCCCTAGGAAATGAAGCGAAAATAAAATTCAAATTCAAAATGATTTTTTTTAATTTAGAAACACCCGTGTTTATTCAATCAGATTAAAGAATGGGCAAAAGGGTTACTCTCCAAGAAAAATGATAGGCTCAAAAACTCACTTGGTACTTATTTATGACATGTTCATTCCTCCAAGCAACTTATATTTGTCTCCGACATCAACATGTAAAGTAGCAAACATAGCGTAACATCATTTAAGACCAAAGGTAATACAAATACTAAAATTTGAAATTAATCATGTCATCCAATATTAAAACAAATCACAATTTTTTTTTAAACAACATTCTACCCCCCAACCTATTCTAAACATGAAAGGAAAATATGCATGCAGAAATGTGAAAATGATGCAGAAAAATTAATTAGAAAAGTTACACGTAAAATAATAGAAAACGAAAATGGTTTTTTTTTTTTTTAAGAAGATGCGTTTCTAGAGGCACTACACTCCATATTCAGCCATCTTCGACTCACAAGTTGGAAAATGTATATTTATAGAGGAGAAATTAAAAAGAAGAAAAATAAACATAAAAACATAATAAAGAAAAAGAAAATGTCTGATTTTTTTTTTTAACGATGAAGATGTGTTTCTAGAGTCACTACACTCCATATTCAGCCATCTTCAACACAAAAAGTTAGCAACAGTTAGTTTCTACAACAAAAAATTAGTAAAAACTTAACCAAAATTCCACGTAAAAACTTAACCAAAATTCCACAATTGTCGACCATTCCCTCCCCCTAACCAGAACGAAACATTGTCCTCAATGTTTGAAAGGAAAGAAGTAGAGTTTAGAAGACATCACCTGGGTGGTGCATCACAGAAGAAAATATTTACAGGCGGAGAGTTAAATCTAATTTGTACTTCTTACTGCGGCTACTGTTACCATCATTATTTGGACGCTCCAACACAAAGGTCTAGGGGTCTGGCTCCGGTCGATAAGCTTGTAACATATCAAGTAGCTCATTAGTAGTGTGAGCACAAATAAAGAGTTTTTTCGCATTAGAGGGAATGAAATAATTTTTTATTGCATGGTTAAGAAATGCGATAAAGCCATCATAAAAGTTATTGACATTTAACAAACCGATGGGTTTCTGGTGGATGTGCAGATGGGCCCAAGATGCTAGTGTGATAAGTGCCTCTACTGTTGCAAGATCTCCTGGAAGGAAAATAAAAGCATCAGCATGATTAAGCATTTCAGTTATTCTTTCTTGCATACCTGAGACGACTAACTCTTCTCCAGTTGATGAGTCAGACGAACTGTCCAATGGTTTTAGGACTCTTGGGATGATGCCTAACACTTGACTTCCTCTGATAAAAGCTGCTTCTGAGACCATTTTTGATAACCCTCGGTTACCTCCTCCATACACCAAGTGTAATTTTCTCGCTGGTATGCTTCGACCAAGATCTATGGCTGACTCAACGAACTCTTTATGTTTGCCATATGTAAACCCAGAAAGCACACAAATGTTCTTGAATTGTCTATTGGGAGTAGCTGCCATTAGGATACTTCTCAACAAAATAATTTGTGAGTACTTGACAAAAAAAAATCACATTTAAGAGTCTTGGTGACAGTGGGTCACAGTTGTGTATGAGGTAACATGTCAGTGTAAAATAACACGTAAAGCACGTGGCTCGCGAGTCAAAAAGGAAATAGTAAAAAGGAAAAAGCAAACAGTAATAAGGAAAAAACACACAGTAATAAAATTATTAAAGACAATAATGCACTCAATAAAACAATAGTGAAATAAAATATTAGTAAAGTGAAAGGATATTTATAGGTAGTTGCGACGGTGGCTCACATCTTCCTCTGGTTTTACGTTCAGAAACGGCTTAAACGCCTTCTATGGGTCGAGGATAGGCTTCCTATCCAGTTTTCTTATAAATTGGCAAACAGGGTCGTTTATAGTCAGATTCCCGAGACTATATCGTGCATGCTCTTTTTGGAATAATGGCCATAACTGGAGAATCGCTTCTTGCACATATCCACTGGGATGCGTTTCAAGAGACAAAAAGATATCATCCAATGACTCCTTATTCAAGCCATCCCTAATGAATTGAATCTTATCTTCCCTGTTATCAAACACCATTCCTAAAGAACATGGGTTTTTATTGCAACTCATTCTAGCACACTTATGACAAGCAATAAAAATTCGTCAAGCTCGTCGTTTTCTTGCATAATTTCTTTTACCACAATTAGACATGTATGCAATAAATTTTGGAGGTAACTCACCTGCCGATCGTACTTTAGCCTCGATTAACCAACGGATGTCAGCAGGTATGTTATTTCTCATGAGCAATCGCATGCGTTCGGACCGAGCTTTATAGATCGTAAGAAGGGCATTCTGAGGAAGTGAAGGAAATCACTTGTGAAGCTTCGCTAGAGTCTCATTTTTGTCCATATCTTCGCTTCAGAATATCAGTTATTATAGGAAACTGGAGTAACTGACTTGATTGTCACGGAGTACCGTTATCTGCCACTTCACCGGGGTAGCAAACTAAAGCACACAAACAGAAAAACAAATTAAAACACACAAAGAAAATTAAAATCGTCCTCTTATTGAATTTACCTCAATCTCCAACTGGATGTCGTAAACACTTCTTTCAATGTCTCGGAGTTGGCTTTCTAAACCATCAACATAGGCTACTAACTCTGGTGGCTGTAGAGCCCAAATGCGATGTGTTTTACAAAATTAAATCTGCCTTTTGAGATGAGTTTTGACACGTTGAAGTGGTTTAAGAATGTTCAGGAGGAACGGTCTAAGTAAGGTACTCATGATTAAAAATGAAAAGAGAAAACTTAATAGTTAAACAAACACACTTATGCAAAAATAATTTCAATTAGCAAAAGAATAATATAAATAAAGAAAAAAAGAAAAAATCAAATCACCGAAAAGAAAAAAAAAATCAATTCAAATTTGGTGGGTCACTCAAATTTATTTCGATGTCTTCTCCATGTGGTTGGTATTCTAGATATGGCTTTAATCTTTGACCATTAACTTTAAACGTGACACCGTTCTTTGGGTCCTTAATTTCAATTGCCCCATGTGGAAAAGCAGTATGAACAATAAATGGGCCAGACGAACGAGAGCGTAACTTACCTGGAAATAGGTGCAAGCGAGAATTGAATAAAAGCACTTTCTGACCTAGAGTGAACGATTTTCTCATAATTTGCTTATCATGGAAGACTTTCATTCATTGCTTGTAAATCTTGACATTTTTGTATGCGTCATTGCGAATTTCTTCAAGTTCTGCCAGTTGTAATCTTCTTTCTGAGCTGGCTTGCTGCATGTCAAAATTGAATTTCTAGATGGCTCAATATGCACGATGCTCGAGTTCCACAGGTAGGTGGCAAGCTTTTCCATACACTAGCCTGTAGGGTGACATCCCAATCGGGGTCTTGAAAGCCGTTCTATATGCCCATAATGCATCATCAAGTCTTAATGACCAATCTTTCCTGTCTGGCCTCACCGTTTTTTCTAATATGTGCTTTATTTCTCGATTGGATATCTCAACTTGGCCACTGGTTTGCGGATGATATGGGGTTGCCACTTTGTGTGTGATTGAATACTTTGTCAAAAGAGTTTTGAATGCTTTGTTACAAAAGTGGGCACCACCATCACTGATTATTGTTCGAGGGAATCCAAAGCATGAAACAATGTTGCTTTTCAAAAATGCTATCACCACCTTGTGATCATTGGTCCTACATGGAATTGCTTCTACCCATTTCGATACATAGTCAACAGCAACCAATATGTATTGATGGCCAAAAGAAAGGGGAAAGGGTCCCATGAAGTCGATACCCCATACATCAAAAATCTCAACCACTAAAATTGGATTTAGTGGCATCATATTCCTTCGCGTAATGCTCCCCATTCATTGACACCTATCACATGAAGAACAGAAAGTGTAAGCATCTCGGAATATAGTTGGCCAATAGAAACCACATTGTAAAACTTTAGTTGCTGTTTTCTTAACACTGAAATGGCCTCCACAAGCTTGTTCATGGCAAAATGAAAGAATATTCTGAATTTCATTTTTTGGGACACATCATCTAATAATTTGGTCTGCACAATACTTGAACAAATACGGGTCATCCCAAAAGAAATTCTTTATCTCTGCAAAGAATTTAGTCTTATCTTGCTTGGTCCAATGCTCTGGAAGTTTACCTGTAACAAGATAATTAACTATATCAGCATACCAAGGTAATACTTCCACACTCATTAATTGTTCATCTGGAAATGACTCATTCAATATTAATGGCTCTGTAATTGTGTCAAAATGGAGATGAGAGAGGTGGTCCACCACAACATTTTCTGTCCCTTTCTTATCTTTGAATTCCAAGTCAAATTCCTGCAAAAGTAACACCCAACGAATTAGTCTAGCTTTTGCATCTTTTTTTGTGACAAGATATTTAAGAGCAGCATGATCCGTGATTATAATTATTTTACAACCAATGAGATAGGATCAAAATTTTTCCAATGCAAACACTACTGCTAGCATTTCTTTTTCAGTAGTTGAATAGTTCAACTGTGCATCATTCAATGTCATACTAGCATAGTAAATAACGTGGGGAATTCGATCAATTCTTTGTCCTAAAACTGCTCCTACTGCATAATCAGATGCATCACACATTAGCTCAAATGGTAAGCTCCAGTTTGGGGCCTGAATGATGGGTGATGATGCCAACAATTGCTTTAGTTTTTCAAACGCCATAAGATATGAATCAGTAAAGATAAAAGGTACATCCTTAGCAAGTAGATTGCATAAGGGTCT
Source organism: Citrus sinensis (assembly GCF_022201045.2). NCBI lineage: Eukaryota > Viridiplantae > Streptophyta > Magnoliopsida > Sapindales > Rutaceae > Citrus > Citrus sinensis. The sequence continues at coordinate 11,703,263 of NC_068556.1, forward strand.
AGAAACTTTGCTAAAATCTTTAATGAAACGTCTATAGAAACCAGCATGCCCAAGGAAAGATCTTACTCCTCTAACTGTTTTGGATGGAGGAAGATTAGAAATGAGATCCACCTTGGCTTTGTCAACCTTAATACCTTTGCTCGAAATGATGTGACCGAGAACAATATCTTGTTTTACCATAAAATGACATTTCTCCCAATTTAAGACCAAGTTCTTCTCGATACATCTCTGCAGAACTAGTGTTAGATGATGTAAACATTGATCAAACGAATCACCAAAGACAGAAAAGTCATCCATAAAGACTTCAAGGAATCGTTCAACCATATCAGAAAAAATGCTCAACATGCATTGTTGAAATGTAGCAGGTGCATTACATAATCCAAATGGCATTCTCTTATATGCAAATGTACCAAAAGGGCAAGTGAAAGTGGTCTTCTCTTGATCTTTTGGTGCTATGGGGATCTGATTGTATCTTGAGTAGCCATTTAGAATCTATCAAGCATTTGATCAATAAATGGTAAAGGAAAATCGTCTTTACGTGTGACAGAATTTAACTTCCTATAATCAATGTATACATGCCATCCTGTAGTCACTCTAGTGGGTATCAATTCATTATCAGCATTGGTAACTACTGTGACTCCTGACTTTTTGGGGACAACTTGCACAGGACTGACCTATGAACTATCAGAAATGGGGTAAATGATACCTGCGTCTAATAGCTTAAGGACTTTTGTTCTAACAACTTCTTTCATATTAGGATTTAACCGACGTTGCATTTCCCTAGTAGATTTAGCATTTTCATCAAGGTGAATGTAATGCATGCAGTCTACTGGGTTTATACCTTTAATGTCTGCTATGGTCCATCCTAATGCTCCTTTGTGCTCTTTTAAAACATCCAACAACTTACCTTTTTGTTCGTCATTCAGGGATGATGAGATGATTACCGGTAGAGTACTTTCTTCTCCCAAAAATGCATATTCCAATGTGTTGGTAATGGTTTGAGCTCGAGTTTCGGTGGTGATTCTGATGATGGGATGAGTTTTTTCTCTGATGGTGCTAGTTGTTCAACTCTTGACTTCCATTTATTAGTATCCATGGATGGTGCTGAGTCAAGCAGGGCGTTGACCTCATCAACTGATATATCAATATCAAAATCCAAACCAAAGTGAGTTAAACATGTTTGTAAAAGATCATCACTAAGGTTTGAAAGAAAAGTGTTATCAACTATTGTTTCTATTAAATCCACATCAACAATTCCATCATCTGTATTGTGAGGTTGTTTGGCAATGTTGAAGATGTTTAGCTCCATAGTCATGTTGCCGAAGGACAACTGCATATTTTCAGTCCTGCATTGAATGTAAGCATCCGCAGTTGCCAAGAAAGGTCGGCCTAGGATAATGGGAATGTGCTTCCTTGAATCCTGTATTGGTTGAGTGTCAATTACAATGAAATCAACAAGAAAATAAAACTTGTCTACCTAGATAAGCACGTCCTCCACAATACCACGAGGTATTTTCGTGGACCGATCTGCAAGCTGTAACACCACTGGAGTTGGGTGTAATTCTCCCAGTCCAAGTTTCACGAATACTGAATAAGGTAACAGATTTACACTAGCTCCTAAATCCAACAAAGCATTCTCAATTGTGTGGTTCCCTATACTACATGAGATAGTGGGGGAGCCTGGGTCTTTGCATTTTAAAGGAATTTTATATTGGAGTATAGAACTAACGTTTTCTGTTAAAAATGCCTTCTTTTGAACATGCATATTTCTCTTTTTAGTACAAAGGTCTTTATGAAACTTGGCATAAGATGGAACTTGTTTAATAGCATCAAGCAAAGGGATGTTAACACTTACCTGTTTGAAGATTTCAAGAATCTCACCTGTGGGTTTTCTTTTTTTTTCCTTTAACTAACCTCTGAGGAAATGGAGCCTTGGGAACAGTTTCTTCTTTCTTCTCCGGTGATGAGTCCTCAACATTCACAGGTATAATTTGATTTTCTTTTGTCACCGGCATCTTCACTTTGTTGTCGACTTCCTTTCCTTTTCGCAAGGTCATAACTGCTTTGACTTCTCCATGCTGCTGTGGTGAACTAGTACTTGCTTCATGCACTCCTTTAAGATTAGACACTGGTTGACTTGGAAACTTACCTTTCTCAATGGTCATTGCCAAGGTCTGAACTGAAGAAGCAAGTTGTCCTACCATCTTCTCAAGGCTTGAAACTGATTGGGCTTGTGAGTTGAAGCCCACTCTCAATTCATTTCGTAGTCCATCAATGGTGCGGTTTTGTTGCTCAATCGTGGAGTGAGTAAGATTCTTAAGATTCTGGAATGAATCCTCCCATGGTCTGGGTTGGGAGTAATTCTGGTTCTGATTGTATGGTCTAAATGGGGGCTGAGAGGCTTGAGGATTTTGAGGAATTTATTGCATTGGTGGAGCTGGAGCTGGAGCTGCTGGTCCATTCTGTTGGAGTCCTTGAGACCATGAAAAATTAGGGTGGTATCTCCATCTAGGATTATATGTGTTGGAGTATGGGTTGTAATTCGATGGTTTTCTCATTACACCTATGGCATTGGCTTGATCGGAGTATGAGTCATGGTCATGTGGTTCTGTTGATTTAGCAGTCGATAACGATGCTATTTGTCGAGCAAGACCTTCAACCATCTCCTTGACTTCTTTGATTCCTGAAGTTGACTCGCCAGTGTGAACCTCATTCACTCCTTTAATTCTTCTAGTATTCCTGAGTGATCGACTCCGTTGTTGGGAATTATCCGCTTGTCGCTGGAAGAATTCCCAAATCTCTGATGCACTTTTTGACATTAGCTCTCTTCCACTTGTTTCCATTAGCCATTCTTGCACATTCGGCAGTAATCCCTCTAAAAAGTATTGGCATTGGTGTCATTTCTCATACCCATGATGTGGACACTTCAAGAGTAACCCATTGAATCGCTTCCATGTTTCGAAAAACTGCTCGTCCTCTCTCTGGGTAAACTCCGAGATTTCCCTGTGAATAGCATTGGTTTTATGCACTGGGAAATATTTATTCAAAAATTTTGTAACCATTTGTTCCCATGACACATGTTGAGACTTCACCTTCAACCCAAGCTTGACAGAAAATTAGCCACTCATAATTGAACTAGGGGCAAAATGAAAATTTATTAAAATACGAAGAAAATACAAGATGGAGAGGGAATTACAGAAAACAGAGTTCGAAAATGGATTCAGAGGTATCAAATTAGGGGGGAGAGGCCCCCTTTTTATAGATACATGGAGTAAATCATGGCCATCGGATTAAAAGTAGTTTGGACGCTCAGGATTGTGCCACGTCATCAATCAACAGTACGTGGTTTGACCACGCTGATGAACAGTAATACTATTTGACCCGGATGAATAGTAACGCGGTTTGACTCGGATGAACAGTAACGCAGTTTGGTTGAAAATAATCCTGTGTGATGCATGTACCGTACGCGAGATTTTTCGTCCACTGATATGCTGCCACGTCACCATCAACAGTACATAAGAATTTTAGCCCAACAGGATCGTGACACCTCATCAGTCAATGCCACATCATCGGTCAATGCCACGTTATCGATCCGTCTATGTGAACAGTGTCGTGAACAGTAACGTATACAGTACCGTACATGTGAACAGTGTCATTTTTCCTTTTATGCTCCTCCTAAGGTTTTCGACCGTCCTGAGTTCAAAAGTGATGTCCGTTTTGCCATCTGATCTCTCGTTTATTGTGAAATGACTACGATGCCCCTAAAATACATAAAATACTTAATTAAAATAAAACAAACGGAATTAAATCAAAAGAAGGTTAAATTCATAAAAGTAAAGGTGTTAGTAAGACTTGAAATGTAAAATGACGGTTTTCTCCTTTATAAATATGCATTTTCTAACACTCAATATAGTGCCTCTAGAAATGCATCTTCTTAGTTAAAAAAAATATTTTCTTTTTCTATCATTTTAAGTGTAACTTTTCTAATTAGTTTTTCTGCATCATTTTCATATTTCTGCATGCATATTTTTTTTTTCATGTTTAGAATAGGTTGGAGGGTAGACTGTCATTTAAAAAAAAAATTGTGTGATTTTTTAACATTGGATGACATGATAACTTTTAAATTTTAGTATTTGCATTATCTTTGGTCTTAAGTGATGTTACGCCATGTTTGCTACTCTATATGTTGATGTAGGAGACAAATATGAGTTGGTTGAAGGAATGCACATGTCATAATAAGTATCACGTGAGTTTTTGAGCCTATCATTTTTCTTGGAGAGTAACATTTTTACCAATTCTTAATACAACTTAGCAATTTATTATTTTAACATGTCATTCTTGAAAGTAGATGTGACAAAGTCTACTGGGCTGATTCATGTGGATGGTTGATGTGGGTGTAATGTTTCTTTAGACTAGAGACAATGCTTATACTTTTATTTGATTACTATCATTAATCTGATTGAATAAACATGATTGTTAAAAAAAAAATCATTTTGGATTTAAATTTTGTTTTCGCTTTATTTGCTAGGGACTAGCAATAAGCTGGTTGGGGGGTGTGTTGAGTGTTAGAAAATGTATATTTATAAATGAGAAAATCGTCATTTTACATTTCAAGTCTTACTAACATTATTACTTTTATGTATTTAAGCTTCTTGTGATTTAATTATGTGTGTTTTATTTTAATTAAATATTTCATGTATTTTAGGGGCATCATGGTCATTTCACAATGAACAAGAGATCAAAAGGTAAAACGAGCATCACTTTTGAACTCAGGATAATCGAAAACCTTAAGAGGAGCATAAAAGGAAAAATGTCATTGTTCATATGTACGGTACTATTCACATGTATGGTATTGTCTACGTTACTGTTCACGACATTGTTCACATAGACGGATCGATGATGTGGCATTGACCGATGACATGGCATTGACTAATGAAGTGTCACGATTCCATTGGAGAAAATTTTTATGCATTGTTGATCGGTGATGTGGCAGCATGTTAGTGGACTAAAAATTGCGCGTATGGTACATGCATATACACAAGATTATTTTCAACCAAACCGTGTTACTGTTCAAGCCGGGTGACTGTTCAAACCGCGTACTGTTGACTGATGACGTGGCACAATCCTGAGCGTCCAAACTGTTTTTAATCCGATGGCAATGATTTACTCAATGTATCTATAAAAAATGGGCCTCCCTCCTCTAATTTGATATCTCTGAATCCATTTTTGGGCTCAATTTTCTATAATTCCTTCTCCATCTTGTATTTTCTACATATTTTAATAAATTTTCATTTTGCCCCTAGTTCAATTATGAGTAGCTAATTTTCTTTCAAGCTTGGGTTGAATGTGAAGTCTCAACATGTGTCATGGGCTTTATTTGGTAAATTTATTTTCTCTTCCCCTCTAGTTTTTGTGGATGTTTTGACTTCTTGTCGACAAATAATAATAATCTTGTCTAGATACCGCTCTGGTTTCACCAGCTCCCTAGTACAAGGTTATTATTATTTGGCACGATAAGCTTTTAGCACCATATTGATTAGAGTGTGGTTCATGAGGTGTGGATTCCCCCCTCATGATTTAATTGGCATTAATAAGGAATATTTAGTCCATGGTGCATGTTGATACGGATCCAGATACCCAAGTGCTTCATTTCAATAGATTTCTCTTCAATTTATTCTCGCCATTTTAATTTTAATTTTAGAATATTCCAAATCATTTTCACTACAAATCCAATCACCCATTTAGAAAAATTAATTCTACACACAATTAAAATCCACCTCCTCGTGGGATCGACACTCGTCACCATTGATCTATTTTACAATAGATTCGTGCACTTGCGATTTTAATAAAATTTGCACAACAAAGCACATGTGTCACACTCTATTTACATGATCTCAAACTTCGCCACCAACAAATTTAATAAAGAAGAAGAAAAAGATAGATGACACGAAGAAGAAGAAGAAATTAAAAAAATGAAACAGAGACAATAATTTTTTATAAAAGAAGAAATGAACAAGAAGAGAAAAAGAAAAAGTAAAATAGAAATAAATTGGTTAATTAATTTTTTTATTATTGACTTCCCCATTTTACCCTTTGAATGTTAGAGATACCAGTGAAATAGACTGAATTAGATAGGTTGTGCAAATGGTTGGAAATATGAGTCATGGTAAAAAAAATTGGTTCTTTTGGGGTTACGAAAAAAAAAAATGAAACCACATAATTCTTTCTATATTGGGCTTTTACTACTTACTTTATGTTTCAGCTTGCCATTCAGTTGCATATGTACTCTAAGGATTTCTTTCTTAGTGGTACTATTTACACCCTTCAAGTATCCTCATAAAATCTTTTTTTAATAGTACATATTTTACATCACTTTACTTTGTGATAAAAAATTAGAAAAAGAAAATCAATGAAAAGTGTTAAAGTTCTCACAACAATTGAAAATGGTTTTTAGATTAAACATATAAGCTTGGGGCAACTAAATTCATAAGCTAATTTTCTAGTCAAGTTAGACTCATGGATTTCTATATGATTTCAGAGTCAAATTTATACATGAATGGACACAATACCTTTATATAAGGAGGACTAATTAAAACGATCCAATCTATATTTGACGAGGTGTTAAGGAGATTATCTAAAGGGTATTTAGGATCAAGATGTGACCACACTTTTGCCTGAGGAAGATCTTTTGGATCATAATGCGATCCTTATCATCCTCATATGTTTATGGGAAAAAAAATTTGGACTCCCAACTTATTTAAAGATGATCAAACCATTATGAAGTATCCTTATCATTTATTTTGTAATATCCTACATCGTTAGTGAGTGAGTTCCTGAAATGGTTTATGAGTCATGGGATCTCCTAAGCAGACGCGTTTTGGGTTTCAAAGCTTAATAATAAAACTACGACAGACTATGTGCCCAAAGGGGACAATATTTACTTTGTTGTTGGGCTTGGGTTGTTACAATTGGTATCAAAGCGAATGTTATTCAATTCTGTAGACACTTAAGGCTAATGATTAATAACTTAGGATTGGAATTGTGTTACATTAGAGAGAGAGCTGAGCCGAGACGTAAGACAAGAGAGTGAAGCTAAGGAATTGTGTCTTTTTCATCTTTTTCTTCTTTTGTTTTGTAATCAAATTCCTTGTAACATATTTCAAAAGTTTATCAAATAAAAAGAGTGTTTTGTTTTCTTTCAATTTGAGTGGCTAATTTTACTAAGCTGAGGTGAAGGATGAAACTCAATGTTTTAGACTATTAAATTTATTACTTTCTCAAGTGAGTTTTTAAGTTTATTTTATTTTTTTATAGTTATTTTTATGTCATATTAATTTATAGATTCTTTTGGACCTGTATGGTATTTTGACATAATATCGACACATTAATACAGTTGTGGCATATTAAGTACTTTATTCCATATTTATTCACACACATAGCTAGTTAAGAATTAAATGATATAATAATTAATTGGTAAAAGTGAGGCAAAATATAAAAATGAGAAAGTCTTAAAATTATAGATTGAGTAACTGAGAGTGGATCCCATAATCTGAGCATATTTTTAAATTGATTCTTAGTTATTTCTTTTCTCGCAATTGATTTTCTTTATTTTAAATTGACAACTAGATTTTAAATTCCCTGTAGTTCGACCCCGAACTTACGGGGTTATATTATAACTAGACACTCTTATACTCGAGAGTAATAACACTTTTGAAACATGTCAGCTGATATCTATACTTAAGGCTAATTATATGTCAGCAGCAGGATTTTTTAGCTTAGTGACTAACAGTAATGGTGAGGTTTCTATATAGGGATATTCATGTGATAAAAGAGTTTTCATATGTATTTGCAGAATATTTGCCTAGTTTGCCTCAGGATTAAGAAATCTAATTTTCTATTGATTTACTGCCTAGCACAGCGTACATCTCTAAGGCAGACAATATATACTTTGTTGTTAGGCTCGGGCTATTACAATAAAGCTATCCTAGGAACTGTGGGTTATAGGCCAACCATGCTTCCAATGCGCCACTTTGATATAGATAATATTAGCATGGTCCAACATATAATTACAGGTCAAGAGGGAGCTTGTGTAATTAAGTTGATTGTTGGTTGCTTTAGATATAGGTAAGTAAATTCATGCATAATCATGACAACCTAGTATTAGAAACAAAACGGAACAAAATCATTAGGTCATCATCATACATTAGGTCCCGAGTCATCTCTGATACCAATTGTAACAACTTGAGCCCAACAACCAAGCAGATATTGTTCGTTTTGGGTATACAACCAATCATAATTTTGCTATTGACTTTGCAACTCAAAACCCGTCTATTTAGTTAGAAGAGCCCACGATTTATAAATCAATCTAGGAACTCACTCTTTAGCAATGTGGGATATTATATACTTCTCTCCTTGAGGACATCGCATCCATGCAAAATCATTGGAAATAAAGCGGAAAAAAATCATATCATTAACATATCTATCCACACATCGAGTCGTAAGCCATCTTTGATACCAATCCTAACAGTTCAAGCCCAATGACTAAGTATATATTGTCTGCTTTAGGTACACGGTCTATCATGATTGTGTTACTAGGCTTTGCAACAAAAAATGTATCTACTTAGCGAGGAGAACCTATGACTTATAAACCAATATAGGAGCTCACTTGTTAGTAGCATGGGACATTACATACTTCCCCTCTTGAGGACCTCACCTTTTCTTGAGGATCATTAGAAACAAAATAGAATTAAATAACATATCCATTCACACATCTTGTGTGAGTCGATTCTCATACTAATTGTAACAGCCTGAGTCCAACAACCAAGTTGAAATTGTTCGCTTTGGACATACATCCTATTATGGTTTTGTTATTAGGCGTTGCAACCAAAACACATCTACTTAGTTAGGAGAGCCCACGATTTATAAACCATTACATGAACTCACTTGTTGGCGGTGTGAGATATTACATATAATATTGTAATAGCCCCAAAAAATAGATATTGTTCTTTTGGGGCACATTGTTTATTAGGTTTTGTTATCAAGCTTTGCAAGCCAAAATATATCTATTTAGTTAGGGGAGGCCATAACTTATAAACCAATTCAGGAACTCACTCTCTAATAATGTGGAATATTACATAAAAATTTAGTTTGGCCCCCATCACTCATCAAAACCATAACCTCTTGTATGACATACATTTAAGTCTTTTCTAATGAAACCAAAAGCTAATCTTATAGCAATAGCCTAAGCCCAACAACCAAGTAGATATTGTCACTTGGTGTACACAACTTATCACGATTTTGTTATTAGCCTTTGTAATCCAAACTGTGTCTACTTAGTTACAAGAACCTATGAGTTATAAACTAATCCAGGAATTCACTCGCTAGCGATGTTAGAAATTACATCCCGTTGTGGACTTTGCTTTCTCGTAAGGGTCATTGTATAGAATATAACAAAACCATATCGTAAATTTATCTATCCATACATCATATAACAACTCTTCTTTGATACTAATTATAGTAACTTAAGCCCAAGAACCAATAAGATATTGTCTGTTTTGGGCACATAGTCCATTATGATTATATTATTAGGCTTTGCATAGAGCTTCTTCTCTTAGAGTGTTTGAAGACCACTTTTAAATTTTAAAATACACCAAAATTTCATTGATAAATACATTGACAAATCAATCAAGGAAAGGTTAAAAGACTCTATTCATAAAGTTCATAAAAGTTGTTGGAGCATTGATTAACACAAAAGGCATTACGAAGAACTCATAATGCCTATACTGGGTTCAGAAGGTTGTCTTAGGCATATACTCATTCTTCACTTTCAACTAATAATACTTAGACTGTAGATCAATTTTGGAGAATACTACTTCACCTTGTTATTTATAAAAGAGATCATCAATGAGGGGAAGGGATTATCTATTCTTAATAGTAATCGAGTTCAATTTTCCGTAGTAAATGTATAAAACCGTCTTTCTTCTTCACAAATGATATTGGAGCTCTCCAAAGAGATACATTAGAGTAGATAGAACCCTTATCATGAAGTTCCTGAAGTTAAACATGTAGTTCCTTTAACTTAAGAGGTGTCATACGCTGGTGCTTTTTGGAGATAGATGCAGTGCCAAATAGTAAATCAATAGAAAATTAGATTTCTTAATCATGAGACAAATTAGGCAAATCTTCTAGAAATACTTATGAAAACTCTCTTACCACTTGAATATCTCCACGGGAAACCTACCACTACTATTAGTCACTAAGTAAGCTAAAAAGCCTTCACATCTTGTTGTTAACATCTTATTAGCCTTAAGTACATATATCAGCCCCCCAAAATTCTTTCAGTTACCCTGAAATTGAAATTCTATTTCTCCAAAAATTTAAATATAATCTTTTTAGAGAAATCATCAACACTAGCATGAAATGTTGCCAACTAATGGATTCTCAAAATAATATCAAATTCATGCATCATAACTAGTAATAAATCAATAAGAATTTTTCTATCTTCAACACTAACTAAACAAGACTTATAATCCTGATTCGCAATCATGTTGTCATCTATAGGAGTTGCAACAGATAAATAACATCCAAGTGGCTCAATATTTATGTTTACTTGAAAAGTAAATGCAATTGATACAAAAGAATAGGTTGCATCAGAATCAAACAACACTCAAGCATCTCTAGAAAACAGAGATAATGTACCTGTCATAATATTATTAGATGCTTCAGTATCCTGCTCCATCATTGTGGAAACTCGGCCTTGAGCTTTTGCCTTCTTACTTATACTTTCCTCAGCTTGGGAACTAATAATGTTATTATGCCTCTTAGGGTAATCTTTAATTATGTAAGTAGTTTCCCTATAGCCAAAGTTAGCACAAATAGTCATATAACATTCACCCCAATGCAACATTCCACTTCGAGCGCAAAGAAGAAAGTTCCTCTAAAGTGAAGGACCATTGGTGCCTCTTATTTATCCTTATTGGTATTAAAATTCTTCTAAGCCTGAAGACCCTTATTGTTTGGTCCTTTCCTCTGAGAGCCTCCTTATCAATCTTTCTACTTTTTTCGGTCCCATCTTTTCTGTGACTCACTAAGGCGTATCTCTTTACTGATAATTATCCACCAAGTATGTATAATTTGTCAACGTAAAATCTTCTAAAGATCTCGAATAGACGGGCACAATCCTTTAAGAAAATGTCTATATCTCTTCTCCTCTATGTCAAACAACATAAAAGTAAACTAAGATAAGGCATTGAACCTATCATTATAATTAGCTACGGTCTTGCTCCCCTGAATTTGATCTAGGAACTGCCTCTCCATTTGGTTAACAACACTTTGAGAAAGGTATTTCTCATTAAAAAAAACATTAACGAACATCTTCCATATGATCGATCTTCTTAGTAAATAGGCTTCGGTATCTCTAATCAACCTTACCCTGAAGGAGAAAATTAGCGAAAACCACCCTTTGCTCATTAGTACATCCAACAGCATCCAACATCTTCTGTATTTGTATTAACCACGCCTCTATTGCCAAAAGATCTGTGATTGACCATCTAAAGACTGGTGGTCTTAATTTTTAAAAATGCTCCAATGTCACTGTTGCTCTATTACCCACAATACCATTATGTCTTCCACCTCTAGCATTTTTACAAAGACTTTCAGCTTAAGCAATACCTTTTAAAAGCCTAGTTTACGTTTGTAAAATGCCAGCTAACATCTGTATTGTTGGGTTAATACTATGAGTCATCTCATGAAGGATGGGGTTTTCTTCATTATCTACCCTTTACAGATTACTTGTTTAAACCTCATCCGCCATAGTAGTACAATGGGCAGTACTAGTGACACCCTTAATCTGAGAGCCAATTATCTTACGAGCCCCTCTATCACTCTCACATTGCAGAGCTCGATTGGTATCATTTATAAGTGGCATTACCCTATTGGTAATCAAGCATATACAAAAAAATTCAATAAGCATGTCTTTTGGAATACAAATAAAATCACATACCTATCTAAATTTAAGTAAATCAATGACTTGAAAGCCAAAGTCTTCAAACAAGAGTAAAATTGTGAAAATTTGAAATCATATAAATCAATTAATGAAAATAAATTTTCCTACATACCTACAATCAGCTGCTTATTTTAGCCATCATAAATCACTACAGTCTTAAAAATATATGCAAGACCTCTATGGATTTAAATCTTAAGCTATTGATTATTAACCTTAAATATCTACAAAATCATATAACTATTTTGCTCTAATACCACAGTTGTAACACCCCAAATTCATTGTAAAATCTCTAGAGAAATTTGGAATGAAACTACTATTCCCAAACAATCAATATTGTCCATAATCGAAACATAGTCTCTAAAACAATGAATATAACAATAATCCTCCAAAATAATATTTAGTTATAAACAATAACCAAAGTAGCAACAATTTATTCATTAAGAAAATACAAGAGTTTTCAGCTACTAAATCATTTACTCTAAACTAAAAGACTCACGTCTTTAAAATCAATCTTTAAAAATGTTGGAAATGATGGGTGACCTATCAACTCAGTAAGCAAACTCGTGCATAAGGGTACTAATAACAATAAAGTAAATAATAATCATTCCGAAGTAATATAAACTAGAAACAAAATGTCCAGATGTGTGAATGGATATGTTTACGATATGGTTTTTTCCGTTCTGCTTCTAGTGACCCTTATGAGGATGCCTTAAGGGGGAAGTATAATATCCTACATTGCTATTGTGTGAATTCTTGGATTGACTTATAATTCCTAGGCTCTTTGAGCTAAGTGGGCAAGTTTTGGATTTTAGGGCCCAATAACAAAATCATGACGGGCAAGATCTACTTAGCTGTTGTGCTCAATCTATTTTTCTTTATGTAATATCCTAATTACTAGCGAGTGAGTTCCTAGAATGTTTTATAAGTCTCTATTACTAATTATAACCATAAGCCCAACAACCAAGTAGATATTTTTTACTTTGGGTTCACAGCCTGTCACGATTTTATTATTGGGCTTTGTAACCTAAAATGTGCTTACCTAGTTAGGAGAGCCCACGACTTATAAACCAATCTAGGAATTCACTTATTAGCAATATAGATAGATATGCTTAAAATACGTGTTTTTCCATAAATTATATTCTTTAAAAAAATTTGAAAAGCTTTGCTAAGTAAATATCTTACAAGAGCATTTTATTGATAAAATTTTGAATATTGATATTAAAAGATTGAAAATTGTATTTAAGATTTTGGCTTATTGTCTATAGTTATAGTTATTGATATTAGATTCAACTCACAAAAAGTATAGATGGATATTTTTACGATATGGTCTCGTTCTTTCTATTTCCATTGACCCTCACGAGGATGTGAGGTCCTCAAGGGGAAAGTATGTAATATCACACACAACTAGAGAGAGTTACTGTATTGGTTTATAAGTCATGGGCACTCTTAACTAGGTAGATATGTTTTGGTTTGTAAAACCTAATAACAAAATGTGATAGACTGTGTGCCCAAAGCAGACAATATCTCCTTGATTGTTGGGCTCGAGCTATTATAATTGGTATCAAAGCTAACTCCGCAATTCGATGTGTGGGTGGATGTTAATGATATGATTTCATTCATTTTTGTTTCTAATGACCGTTACAAGGACATGAGATCCTCAAGGGACAAGTATATAATATCTCACATCGCTAGCGAGTGAGTTCCTAGATTGGCTTATAAGTCATGGACTCTCTTAATATGTAAAGGAGTTTTGGATAGCAAAGCTCAATAATAAAACTGTGGTAGGCTGTGTACCAATGAGAGATAATATCTACTTAGTTACTAGGCTCAGGTTGTTACAATATCAGACGTCTTTGAGATATTATCCACTTTGGGCACACAACCATCATGATTTTATTATTAGACTTTGCAATCCAAATCGCGTCTACTTAGTAGGAGAGCTCACGACTTACAAACCAATATACTTCTCCCTTGAGGACTTTGTGTTTGTTAAGATGTATATGTCTATAGTATTGATTTTGATGATAACAAACTTTATATGTTTTTTATTAAAATGTTGGAGTTTTCATTGATAAACAATTTCTTAAAAGCAGTATAATATTTCTAAATATGTTCATGAAATATGGATAATTGTTAACTTTAATCGGAAAATCATTCCCTGTAAAATTCTGTTAAAATTGTGATTCTGGAAGTAAATGGTGAACCGTTAGCTTTGAAATGATTAACTGATAATTTCTAGAGATGGATTAATCCTTAAGCTTGAACCGGTTAGTAAAAAAGGATAAGGATAGTGTGTTTTGCAAGTTACTAGAAATAATCGATGAACCATTAACTTCAAACGGTTAACCGATAATTTCTAGGATGTCATTCCATGCTAACCTTGAACCGTTTAGTAAGAGCGAATAGCTGAAATTTGTTTTGCATGTTTTTGGAAATTAACGGCGAACCGATAATGGTAAACGGTCAACCGTTTATTTAAATTTCAGCTTAACAGTCACTCGGACCAGTCAAAACGGTTAATCGATAACTGTTAACGGCGATATGATTTCGAGCAGAAAGTCAATAACGGTTATTTTTCAGCTCCAACTATAAATAAATTCAATCAAATTCAAATAAGGATTGATCACAATGTTATCATTGAGCTTGTAATCGAGAATACAACATTCATTGAGCTTTCAATTCGTTCTTATTTCATTTATTCACACATTGAGCAAGATTTGTAATCATATATTTTGTGTGAGAGAAAAACACTTTTGGAATCTTTGTTTTGAGTGATTGTAAGTGTTGGGATACACTTTGATAAAGAGATTGGGGATAATATCTTGGTGTAAAGGTTGATTGACACCTGTGAAGTCAATTGTAAGTGTTCTTGAATCCTTGGAGGCTTGACTAGTGGAATCCTCAAGCCTGGTGAGCTTGGAGGCGTGGACGTAGGCAAGGTTAGCCGAACCACGTAAAAATTTCTGTGTTTGAATCTCTCTTCATTTATCTTTTACATTTTGGTTGATTTATTTATTATTGTTTTAAATTCGTTTAAGATTTGCATTAAGTTTTGTTCAAGCATTGCATAATTTTTAAAAACCCAATTCACTCCCTCTTGGGTTGCTTAGATAGTATTTCAGCATCCTTATGACGCTGATTGGAAACAAAACATAATGAATTCATATCATTAACATATCTACTCACACATCAGGTGACGATTCAACTTTGATACCAATTGTAATAGCCGAAGCCCAACAACCAAGTAGATATTATTTATTTTGGGCACAAAACCTATCACAGTTTTATTATTGGGCTTTATTCGAGGTCCTGAAGGGGAGAAATATGTAATACCCTATACCGTTTCTCCTATCTAAGTAAACACATTTTGGGTTACAAAGTCTAACAACAAAACTGTAAAGGGCTATGTGTCCATAATAATTACAATACGTAATTCGTTGGGCTCATGCTTAGGTTGTTGATTTATAAGTCATGAGCTCTCCTCACTAAGTACACCCATTTCAGGTTACAAAGTGTAATAATAAAACTATCATGGACTGTGTTCCCAAAGTAAACAATATCTACTTGGTTGTTTTGTTCCTGCTGTTACAAAACCATGAAAAATTTTGTAATTATGTTAATTTATGATTATATTTTGAAAGCTGAAGATTGAGTACATTGGCATACACAAAATTTGAGGATGAAATTTGTTTGAGGCGGGAAGAATTTGTATGACCCCAAATTTAATTGGGCTTTGATAGATATTTTCCTTATTAAAATTAGATATTGATGAATGGAACTGTAAGTAGATAAGTGAACACATTTGACTTGATATGCTAAGTGCATCCTCAACTTTCAGAGAAGCGTTAAAGAGAGGTAATAGGATAAGAGTTTGATTTGATTTTGTATTGCCAACACCGTGATTATCTCTCTAAGTTTTAAAAAAAAGAGATAAAAATGAAAGTTAGGTCATTAATATTTGGTTCTTAAATATTCATAAGCTTTAAATCTACAGTTCTATTTTATTCTTGCTGCTAAAGGCAATGAAAGGAAACAAAACAAAGAGCTGAAGAGCGATAAGTGCAAAGGGGTTTGAGAAAGAAAAAGGAGACCGATAGATGAAGAAGAAAGGCTTTGAGGAGAGGACACAATGTGTAGGAGTGTCATCTTGGAATGTCTTAGGGCTTAAGATTGATGTTGGTAAAAATGTCTACATTCTTGACTCATGTTTTACAAGTTTTATTGATTTTTGGTGTTATAGATGATGGTTTTTGTTGACTAAGAATGGATTAAAGATGAATGAGGTTGTAAATTGATGAGTTTTTATGAACAGTGCTAAATTTAAATAGAGAATCGTGTGCCCTTAATAATACTTATGACCAAAATTTTATGTATAGACATCTTAAGCTTTCTGTTGAACTATCATATGTTTCAGATTCTGAGTATTGAATTTATTATGAATTTTTGAGTTTGGTATACCATTCTTGAAAAATTATACTTTTTTGTAGTAGTTCTAATTTAGATGATTTTTCTAACTTGTGAACAGTTACGTGTTGATGAACATGTTTGTTTATTATACGTTTAATTTTAGAATTTATTATGAGTAAATTAATTATGAAAATTCAATAAGCAGGGCTACTGCAATTTAAGAAATCATTTTCCAGAATTAATGGTTCTACAATATGATACGTTTTAAGCATTTTTTTATACTAAAATCAAGTGAAATTTTTATCAAAGATTCCTTTACATTTCTAATATATGTACATTTAATTTAATTTTATGAATTTTAGTCTTGTATGGTAAACGTTACAAATTTTGAAATTATGCTTTTAGTTACAACAACTTTGATACTTCTAATTATGGGAATTTAAAGACTTGAGGTGCATTTTATGGAGTTTCAACTTTGTAACCAATGGATTAATTTGTATAATTGAACATAGATGGTAGTTTATTTTTTCTTTTTTTAGTTAGATTTTCAGTAAAGTTATGATTATACTTCAATAGCTGAAGATTGAGTACACTGGCATACAGAAATTTCGAGGATGAAATGTATTTAATGAGGGGAGAATTTGTAATGCCCCAAATTTAATTGGGCATTTATAGATATTTTCCTTTTAAAATTAGAGATTGATGAATGGATTTATTAAGTAGATAAGTGAGCATATTTGACTTGATATGTTATGTGCATCCTTGAATTCCCAAAAAGCATTAACGAGAAATAATAGGATAAGAATTTGATTTAATTTTATCTTGCCAAAATTGTGATTATCTCTCTATGTTAAAAAGAAAAAGAATAAAAAGGAAAGTTCGATCAATAATATTTGATACCTATATGTTCATAAATTTCAAATCCACCTTTTTTTTGGGTTCTCACTATTTAAGGTAATGAAAGGAAATAAAACAAGGAGTTGTAAGGGATAAGAGCAAATGGATTTGAGAAAGAAAAACGAGTCAGATAGAAGAAAAAGAAGGGCTTAAGGGGGGAAAAGAAAAGAGAGGCAGTTAATCGTATCTTTTTTGGTGTGCAGGAGTATCATTTTAAGGCTTAAGATTGATTTTGATAAATATTTCTACACTCTTGGCTTATGTTTTACAAGTTTTACTAATTTTTGGTGGTATGAATGATGATTTTTGTTTATTAAGAATGGATTAAATATGATTGAGGTTGTAAATTGGTGAGTTTTTAGGAGCAGTACTAAATTTAGATTGAGAATCACGTGCCCTTATAATACTTATGACCAAAGTTTTATGTTTTAAAAATAATAGATATCTCAAGCTTTCTATTGAACTATAATGTGTTTCAAAATTCTAAGTATTGAATTTATTATAATTTTTGAAATTGGTACACTGTTCCTAAGAAATTATGCTTTTCAATAATAGTTCTAATTTGGATGATTTTTGGGCTGGTAGAATTCCTGAAGTGACATATTATTGGTGAATTTTAGAATGCATAAGGTGATTGGAATTTTAATCGTTTAGTTGGTTTATTTTTGTATCAAAGAAGGTTAAGGTATTGAGGAGCACGGCTAAGTTAAGAATTGATAATGGTAGTGATATGAATGCTATTTTGATGATTATAGGGCGTGGGTGAGCTAATGTTATGATTGAGGTATTAATTGCTTCTTAAGGATCGATATAAATGAATTCATACATAATGCTTATTATATGTAAATATGTAATTATGTATGAAAACATTTGTATAAAAAAACCAAAGTGAGTTCAACGGCTCAAGTTGAACAAACAAGTAGATATTGTCCGTTTTGGGCACACAATCCTTCACAATTTTGTTATTAGGCTTTGCAATCCTGAACACATCTACTTATTTAGGAGAGCTCATAACTTATAAACCAATCTAAGAACTCACTCATTAACGATATGGAATATTATACACTTATCCATTGAGGATCTCGCATCCTTGTGAGGGTCATTGGAAATAGAACCAAATGAAATTATATCATTAACATATCCATCCACACATTTGGTCACGAGTTGGCTCTCATACCAATTGTAAAAGCCTGAGCCCAACAACCAAGAAGATATTGTCCACTTTGGGCACATAAGCCGTTGTGGTTCGTTATTGGGCTTGGCAATCCAAAATGCTCTACTTAATTAGGAGAGCCACAACTTATAAACCAATTGGGGAACTCACTCGCTAGCGATGTGAGATAAAACATACTTCCTCCTTTGAGGACCTCATGTCCTTGTGAGGGTCATTGGAAACAAAATTGAAGAAACTCATACCATTAACATATCTTTCTAGACATTATTTCGTGAGTCGGCTCTTATACCAATTATAACAGCTTTAGCCTAACAACCAGGTAGTTATTTTCCGCTTTAGGCACACAAATAATCATGGTTTTGTTATTGGGCTATGCAACGTAGATCGCATTTACATAGTTGAGATAGCCTAGGACTTATAAACCAATTGAGGAACTCACTCACTAAAAATGTGGAATATTACGCACTTCCCCCCTTGAGGACCTCACATCCTCATGAGTGTCACTAGAATATAATGGAACAAAATCATATCAATAACATATCCATCCACATATCAGGTCACAAGCTAGCTCTTATACCAATTTAATAGCATGAGCTCAACAATCAAGTAGATATTGTCCGCTTTAGGCGTATAGCCCGTAATGGTTTTGTTATTAGACTTAGGAACCCAAAACGTGTCTACTTAGTTAGGAGAGTTCACGACTTATAAACAAATCCAAGAACTTTCTTGCTAGAGATGTCCGATATTACGTAAAATTTTAGACCACTTCTCAATTTGTGCATGTATCCCTACGTAGGGGCTATATTAATCTTCTCTGTATCGACCCAATTTTATCGAATTTCTCCAAAGAGAGAAAATTATTTAAAGAGGGGAGAATTCATGACAACCCAAATTTAATTGGTCATTTATAAATATTTTCCTTATTAAAATTACAGATATGATGAATGGAATTAATAACTAGATAAGTGAACATATTTGTTTGATATGATATGTGCATCCTTGACTTTCAAAGAAGCATTAAATAGAGATAATAGGATAAGAATTTGATTTGACTTTATCTTTCCAAAATTGTGATTATCTCATTAAGTTTTAAAAAAAATACTACGAACTCAACAAATAGACTCTATTAGAAATCGTAATAAAATTTTACTCAAAAGAATTATTTGAAAATGATCACTTACCAAACTCAAAGAGTAAAGGGAAAAAAATGCTTAATGATCAAAATTTAGAGCATGTATTAAAAGAAATAATATTGGCACTCAATCAACTTCTCCTTATCAAAGTAAATTAATAGATGACAAAGTTTTTCATAAAAAATTGATGGTAAATAAAATCATTAGAAGTACATATAAAAAAATGAAGGTATTACAACTCTCCCCCTAAAAAGAATTTCATTCCATAAATTCAACTTATATCATATATGAGCACATTTTAGTCCTACCATAAAAACAACCTTAGCCATTTGAAGTACTAGATTGGGATTCCTAAATTACTCAACCAAATAGAAAAATGATCTAATTCAATTTTTCCTCAAGTGTATCACACTAGATGATCAAACAACCTATTGTCCTTAAGAATTTCCTTAGATAATTCATCTAGGTATAGAGGAGTCCATTCTCCTTCATTATAACAAGGTATAGTGTCTTGTCCAGATAATGCGACGAACTACTAGTATTCTTATTAGTAGTCCCTTTTAGTCTCTTGCAAAGCCTACCTAAGGCACATTGCTTAGTTTTATTAGCTTCTGTCCACCTTCATTACTAATTTCTTTCATTTCCACAAAACTTCTCTTTCTTGCTACAAAAGCAATGTATTCAATTCTGTTAGCCACAAGATTAAGCTATGAACTCTTATTATGCATGAAACATTTACACAATTCTAAATTGTAAATATATTATTATCATATGCTCCAGTTAGTTCATCAAAGTAAGCTCCAACACCTAAAATATAGTATCAATTTCCAAGAAATTCACTAGATCAATCCACAAATCGACATATATCGTAAATTCCAAATATTATCTTTAAATATGTGCTACTTCTCAATCCACTCAATCCATACTTATATGACATCAAAAGTAGGGGAATTTAGAATCCAATCCAATCTGCTCAATCCATTTCATCTATATAAATCTGATCCGTAAAAATCTGATCCATGGATTGGTGGATTGGATTGGATTAAAAATTTGATAATCCGCAATCAGTGGATTGGATATGGATCTACTTCTGTAAATCCATAAAAATCTGCGAATCTGTAAAAAAATAAAAAGTATTTATTTAATTAAAAAATAAAACTTGTAAATATGGCATTAGTACTTACTAGTAAATAAATAAGTTAAAATATAGTTACATTAACACTATATTATATCTTATCTGATAATAATATAAAATAAAAAATAATTAAATAAACAAATATAGCTTCCTAAATAGTTAATTTCCATTTATTGATCTAAATGAATAAGTTTTTTTTCGTTTTGGTATGTTATATTTTGAAATTTTAAATGTACTTTCTACCTTTATTTAAACAATTAATTTATTTAAATCTTATTTAATTTTAAACTTGATTGGTAGTAAAATTATTTTTATATTAATTTTTTTATTTAGTTAGTTCGTGGTTTGGACAGAATTAAAAATTTTCAGTCCACAAACGAATTTGCAAAATGGTGGATTGGATATCAATTAGGTCAAATTTGAATTCGATCCGCAGATGTATGGATTAATTGGATTTGGATTGAATCTCACCAATCCACGAATTGGATTGGATTGAAAATTTATAATCCACAAAATCATTGAACGGATATGGATTGATATTCAATCTATAAAATCCGATCCGCGAACACCCCTAATCAAAAGCATAACATGACAAATGTAAAAATAGTATCTCAAAAGATTTAACTCTAACTAACCTTATCAGAACTAATCCATTTAAACGTCTGTAAAATCCTAAACCTCCATAAAAGAATCATCTAAACCTCCATAAAAGAATCATCTGTTGTGCCTCGATAATCCTTCAAAAAAAATATTTCATCAATTACCTCAAAATTAACCATGCTTGCACTATTTTTCCATCAGCGTCCAACCTTTTAAAATCAAACACAAAACTTATTACCTTTATAGAGTTCATGTTGCCACAAACAAAAAATATCCTAATCGAATTCTATTTTCAGAGCTTAGAGTTTACTTATATCTTTCAAAAGAGGTACAAATTAGTGAAAATTTAATCATAATCATTTTCAATAAATAGTTTTTCGAAAAATCATTTGAATGTCTACTTTAACAACACAAAGCTTTTGATAAAAAACTTTAAAACATAAAAGCTTAATATAAACATATATAAGGAGAAGTAGCACATTATTTTAAAAAAAAATCACTATAAACTTTTGAATTCTAAAACTCATTAAAGAATCACGTTTATGTTAATCCTAATTTGAAATCTTTGCTAGAATGCTAATCCTTAAAAACAAATATCTACATATAACTCCTATCACAAGCATACTTGATTCTAGTTCCAATAATCAAACAATAAGTACCTCAATAACTGAACATCAAAAAATTCATAGGATCATCTCCATAAAAAAATATAACTTAGTCTCTGATTTTAATAAATTTTACAAAGATCATTTTGACATATAAGTTTCTAAAATTAAGATTTTCATAGCTTATTTCTTTTCTGAACTGTTGAAAATAATTCTTGTTTCATACCTCATCAATTTTGTCAAATGATTTTCTATTTAGAACATACATGCTTTAAAAATGCAAAACAATATATCGTTTCATCATAAAATTGTGAAAATATCTAAAATTTCAGATTTCATTTTGAAAAAGTTTAACAAATTAGGTTCATATCCAAATTCATTTTAAGCAAGTTTCAAAACATTAGTTTGGATGTCGAGTTTAACATATAAAAAATCTAGACTCAAAATTGGTGTGTGCGAATTACTATGAATTTCACAACAAACTCTGTCAGGATAATTCTCTGTAAATTCCTAAGTTACCAACACTCTTACCTAGAGAGGCTTTACTCTAGATCTTTAAAGACAAATAATTAATAATAGGTTGTAGGCCTCAAACCTAACTTTAACCTCAATAGAACGACAAGCATTTTATTCTCTACCTGTGACTATTAATTATAGAGAGTCTATGGAATCTTATAACCTAATACCAATTTTAACAGCTCGAGCCTAACAACCAAGTAAGATTTACAACCTAAAATGCATCTACTTAGCTAGGATAGGCCATGACTTACAAATCGATCGAGGGACTCACTTGTTAACGATATGCGATGCTACATACTTTATTTTTTGAGGACCTCGCGTCCCCCTGAGGGTCATTGGAAACAGAATCGAACAAAATCATATCATTAACATATCCATCCACATATCGGGTCTCGAGTTAGCTCTGATACCAATTTTAATAGCTCGAACCTAACAACTAAATAGATACTCTTCGCTTTAGGCACACCGTCTATCACGATTTTGTTATTGGGCTAATATATCTACTTAGTTAAGAGAGCCCATGACTTGTAACTCGCTAGTGATATCAGATATTAGTATGGCCTAATTGTAACAGCACAAGCCCAATAACCAAGTAGATATTGTTTACTTTGGGTATATAAAGCCTCTGTCCAAACCACAAAACAACATTTTCATCATTCCTAAACTATGAACCTCTAACCTTTAGTGCTTTATCAATTTTTCTTAATTGTGGATTTTGACACTATGCAGCCTTAATCTTGTCAATCAAGATAAGCTGAACACTCAAATGAGATAAAACATAAGGCTGTCTAGGAAACTATTTCAATACTTATCTTTTTCAAATTCTCAAGTATGTGACCCTGAGCCAAGCAACTGAAGACTTCTTACTAAGAGCATCAACCACTATATTCGCCTTACCAGGATGATAATTAATTAAGTAACCATAATCTTTCACTTGCTCTAACCATCTCTTTTATCTTAAATTATATTCTTTATGGGTGAACAAGTATTTCAAACTCTTATGATCTCTATAGACTTCACAAGTTTCACTATAAAGATAATGTTTCCAAATATTTAAGGCAAATATCATAGCTACTAACTTTAAATCATGAGTTGGATAATTCTGCTCATAATTCTTTAATAGTCAAGATACATATGAAACCAATCTATTATTTAATTCTCGAAAGCTCCTCACGCATTTGTCACTACATTGAAATTTGACATTCATCTTAGTCAATTTTTTAATCGAGTTGCAAGACTAGAGAATCCATTAAAAAAAACTGCTTGTAATAACTAGCCAAACCTAAAAATCTTCTAATCTCAGTAACATTAGCTGGTTTTGGCCAATTTACCATGGCCCCAGCCTTGCCTGGATCAACAGAGATGCTCTCCTTAATAACAACATGCCCTAGAAAAACTATTGGGTTGAGCCCAACTTACACTTCTTGAACTTTACATAGAACTTCTTTTCTCGGATTGTTTAAAGAACCACCCTTAAATATTCCTCTTTGCTCTTCTACAATTTTAGAGTATACCAAAATTTCATTGATAAAAGCAATGATAAATTGATCAAGGAAAGACTAAAAGACTCTATTCATCAAGTTCATAAAAGCCAAAAGGCATCACACAAAACTCATAATGCCTATACCAAGTTTGAAACGTTGTCTTAGGCACATCCCTATTCTTCACTTTTAACTGATGTATGTAATGTCCCACATCGCTAGTGAATGAGTTCTTAGATTGGTAAATATTGTTCAAACTTATAGAACAATTCAAGAACTCACTCCATCGATTTAGGATATTACATATGTGATGGATTG
Organism: Citrus sinensis; assembly: GCF_022201045.2. Taxonomy (NCBI): domain Eukaryota; kingdom Viridiplantae; phylum Streptophyta; class Magnoliopsida; order Sapindales; family Rutaceae; genus Citrus; species Citrus sinensis. The sequence goes on from NC_068556.1 coordinate 11,727,536, forward strand.
AATGCCGAAAATAGACAACATCTACTTAGTTTTTGGGCTCAGGTTGTCACAATTGCTATTAGAGATAACTCATAATCTAATATATGGATGGATATGATAATGATATAATTTTATTCTGTTTTATTTCCAATGACCCTCATGAAGATGCGAGGTCCTCAAACAAGGAAGTGTATAATATCTTACTTTGCTAGGGAGTGAATTCTTGAATTAGTTTATAAGTCATAGTCTTTCTTAACTAAGTAGACATGTTTTGGGTTACAAAGCCTAATAAAAAACCATGATAGGCTATGTGTTCAATATGTATAGTATCTACTCGGTTATTATGTTCAGGTTGTTACAATTTGTACTAGAGCCAACTCGTGACCTAATGTGTGGATGGATATATTAATGATATGATCAATCTATATGCGGATGGATATTTTAATGATATGATTTCATTCCATTCTATTCTTATTGTGGATCCTGCGCCCAATGACCCTCAGAAGGATGCAAAATCCTCAGTGGAGAAAGTATGAGATATCCCATAGTGCTAGTGAGTAAGTTCCTAGATTGATTTATAAGTCATGAGCTTTCCTAACTAAGTAAACACATTTTGTGTCGCAAAGTCTAACAACAAAATCGTGACAAGTGTGCCAAAAACAGACAATGTTACTTGACTTTTGGTCTTAGGCTATTAAAATGAGCTCCTGGATTTGTTTATAAGTTGTGAAATCTCCTAACTAGGTAGGTGTTTCTTGGGTTGCAAAGCTCAATAACAAAATCATGACGCGTTGTGCACTCAAAGCAGACAATATCTACTTAGTCATTGGGCTTGGGCTATTACAATTAGTATCAGAGACAACTCGTATCCCAATGTGTGGATGGATATAATTTTGATTTCCGTTCTATTTCTACTGACCCTCATGAGGGCGCAACGTCCTCAAGAGAGAAAGTATGCAATATCCCACATCAATAACAAGTGAATTCCTGGACTGATTTATAAGTCATGGGCTCTCCTAATTAAGTAAATGTGTTTTGGGTTGCAAAGCTCAATAACAAAATCATGACGGGCTGTCTGCCTAAATGAACAATATCTACTCGGTTGTTGAGCTCAGGCTGTTACATATTTTTTCAAGGGAATTTTCCAGCTTAAATGATCACAAAAGAAAATATTATTATCATCTTTTTGTCAGGAGAATCTTCTAACTTTATAAAATTATCATTTATTTGGTAACACACTATAAATTGAGAGCCAAACTTAGCGAGTGACTTTTCTTTAAGTTAAAAATCTTATTGTCATGCTCAAAACTTTTTTTGTCAAATTATTTTGCATATCCATCTAGGCAAAAGTGGTAAATAAGGCAAAAATGGTAATTGACTGTGAGTAACAAAACGTAATGACGATAGCTTGCAGTGGCTAGGGTTTTTCTATTCTCTTTTAAACAAAACTCACTCATTTTACTCTTTTTATTATAGTTTATACATTCATGTTTATTAAGATTCCAATCAAATTTAGATCCATTCATATTTCAAATGAAAAAACAAATGTCATCTTTTGTAGTTATAAAATAATATTAATAATAACAATAGTAAATAAAGAGTAATACTGCACTTTTCAAATGGTATCTCAAATTTGAATTCCAAATTAGAAAATCAATCATTCAATAAGTAAATAGAAATAATGAGATATTATAGAGAACTTGTATTCATAAATAAAGAGTTATACAATGTCTTATAATAACCATAGATTTTGATTCATGGTCATAGGGATAACCAAAAAAAATCCCAGCCTAGCCCCACTTGGACCTATGTAGACTCTTATAAAAAGGTCCCAAGCGTGACCTGGTCTGATTATCAATCTTAAATTGTTATTTTTATTTTTCTAAATATTTATATTTTTTCTAAATATATGCATGTGTAATTAAAATCAAAATTTTTCATTTTTTATGGATTAAAGTATCCTACTAATTATAAAGCAATTGCAAATAAAGAAAACTTTAAGGTTGATAAAATGAAAGAAGCAAGAGAATATGGAGAGAAAGTAAGCAAAAGCATTAAGCATGTTATATGCTTCATTTGATTATGTTAAAAAATCATATGCCTAATTAACAATGATCCATTAGGAGTGGGCAAATAAGTTTTCAATTTGGGTTGTTCGGGTTTCAATAGGTTTTCATATGCCTAATTAACAAAGATCCATTAGGAGTGGGCAATCAACCAAACATAATCACAAATTTGGGTTCGTAAGAGCTTCTATTTTTATTTTTTATCTTTTGCAATTTTTCCATCAACCAACCATAATCACAACACGAATAAAAAATAACGACAAAGGGTACACTGAAAATATAGTGATAGTAACATATCAAAGTAAGAATAAAAGTGTGAAGATTCAAGTACAAAAAAATTGTCAAAATGGAAGGCTTGACGCCTTGAACTGGAACTAGAAGCCGAGCTTCCACAAACAATGAGGCACTAGCAATAACTCTGCATGTAGTGGCGAGCAAGGACAACGACAATAGTTGCAGCACGTGTGTTTGTGTGAAGAAGAAGAAGAAGAAGAAGAATAAAGATTAGCAGTGGTTGGTTGGCTATAGTGTGTGTGTTTGTGTGAAGAAAAAGAAGAGGGAAGAGGACAAAGAGGAGGATGTGACTACTTTGTGTGCTTTGGGTTATTATCACATTTTGAGTTTTTTTTTTCTATTTTGAAATTGGAAAATGAGAGGTGAAGGAGATCTAGAATTATTGAACTAGATTTAAAAATTTAGGATTTTATTTTTTTCTTAATTTTAAACAATCCAATTGAGTTTTTAATTCGATTCAATTTTAACTTGAACCAAAAGATTAACCCAGTCCAATTGTAAAATTCAACCTAAAGGGGATCTAGGATTAATGCAAACTAAACCGAAAATCGAAATAAATTTTAAGTTTAGTTTAATTCAGGTTGAACCAAAGTGAATTCTCACCCTTATCGTCCATTATGTGGTTCTCCCTGCTTTATCATTTTTTTATTTAATTAATGGATATACATGTAGGATCGGAGTTCTGAACTGCAATTCTATATTCCACCAATCACTGGATCTAACACTGTTATAGAATTTAATATAGCATTATAATAACTATTTTACACTTAAACATTATATGATTATATTATCCTTAAAAGTTAAGTGACTATTTTAGCCTAGTTCAATACCAAAAATATCATATCATATTTCAATTTTGTTAAAAAAAAATATTTTCTTCTTCATTTTTCTTCTTTGCCACTGGTTCTTGAATGTTAAAGCAGTGCAGAAACAGGTGGCAATAGCATTAGCGTAGTGCTCCCCTGTTGAACCACGGCATCTACTGCCAATTTTTCTTTTTTGAGCATTGGTCTTCTTGATTTAAATTTTATTTGGTTATTTGTGAATATTATGTTTCTAAGTTTGATTGTTATAAACTTGAAAATAAATGATTTTGTTTAATAAATTTGGGTTAAATGTTTAATGCTTGTATTTTATGGCCAAAAGCTAAATATTGTGAAGAAGTTCAAAAATTGGGATAAAGTAGTAGAAATTGGATATTAAAAATTAGAAGTTTTGACAGTAAGTAGCTAAGCTTAGTGAAGAATTTGGTTGTTTGATTGGTTAGGGATTAGATTTCTTACGTTCTCAGTTCAAAGTTGTCTAAGATGAATATAGATCAAGGTTTTGCAGATTTTGGTATTCTAGAAATGGAAATCAAAATATTTTATTTTATAAAAATAAAATCTTTCTGGAATCAATGAATTGACATTTATGCCCTTTCCATTTTTAAATGGATGAAATGGCATTTTTTTTAAAGTCAAATGATAGTTTTATTCTTTTGACAACATTAATTATCTAACGATGTTAAAACGGTAGTGGAAGAATGAGACATTTTATAAACTCCAAGTGAGTTGCTGCTATATATATACATATACACACACACACACACACATACATACACACATCAGGTAATCGATGTACAATTTTTCCTAAAGATTTTAAAAATATCAGACAAATGAAGGCCAAGCCTTAGTCAACAATGGCTAGAAGGGCTGACCCAATGGGTAATTTATAGTTTCCTCGCTTAAGGTTTGATGCATCTCCACTTTGATAGAAAGTATTAGCGCATCTCCACTTTCCTCCCTTGCCATTAGTATACTGTTTAAAGGTTGATTTGATGATTGAGTAAAAACCCAAAATGCCCTTGTACCATTAAAATCAAAGCTAAGAAAGATCCGCTGGGCAATAGCTTCTTGCAAAAATCGGTGCCAAAGTGTATAAACAATATGAAATGACATACTATCCTTAACAGATATCAATTTGCCTTTGTTGATCCAAAAATCAAAATTCAACAAAAAAAAAGGCTTTTAAAATATTGAAGAACATTCCCAATATTACCATTGAATCGAAACGGGTACATTGGTAATGATTTTGGCTATTTATTCATCACCTTAATATTATCATTCACAAGTAGTTTGCCTGAAATTTGCATCACAACCTGAAACTTAAAACAAAACTCATTCACTACAAAATCATCTCGCCATTCTCATTCATCATCCAACTCTATTTTTACAAAGAATCATCAACCATTAATTTCCTAAACACAATAATAAGCACCTAAGCATACATGGAATATCAAAGCTCAAACACTTCAAGCAAATCAAACACATTTTACTATCAAATTTGGAGGAATTGTGTCAATGGGAAGATTATTGGGTACTCAAACAGAATGTACAAATGTCTAATGAGAGCTTATCTGAAGGTTTCTGAATCTAATGACAATCCACACAAGTTGTATTATCATTTTACCAAGAAGAAAGGTGTGGATATTTTAGATAATGGATGATAAAGATGACTAACTTTAACAATGGATCTATTTTTTAAAGGGGTATGGCAACATTTGTGGATCATAAGCTGCTAAATGCACTTCAAATGATGTGGAGGAGCTAAAAGATATGCTGAAGAAGTCGCTACAACCACTTAAGGGTTATACTATTATGAAGATATTTATGATCTTAGATGTCGTGTTTTTTATATTCAATGTTTTAATGTACCTAATGTTATCCTTCTAGATTTACCATTGTTGAATTCAATCTAGAAGTATATTATGCCAAATGGTATTATGCCTAACTGTATTATGCTTTTATACACATATGTAGCATGTTGACAAGATATGGTTGTACTAAACTCTATTTAAGAAAATGAAGGAAATTTGCTCATTTGAAACTTTATTCAAATAAGAGAAAACAAATGCATATACATAGATATCAAATATTATGTAATCCTAAGCAAAGCTTAGCTTACCAACTTAAAGTCAGAGTATAACAACTAAGCCAATGCTTCCAACATATTTTCTTAATGAGAAAACTCAATCATCAGTATATTTTGTACTAAAATATCACTAACAAACAAATAAACTAAAGACTGAATAACCTGGACATCATTCTTTAAAACATACAAAGCAAAAGAAGTAATCTGAATATTTCATTTCAGTAGCAATATTAGTTTAAGCAATTAAATCAAGTTGTACCTATAAGTACCTATTAAAAGCTTGTTATGGTTAGCACTAAGAATGGCGGCATTGGCCTTGTCAAGCTAGTGAGTTTAACAACTTCTTACCATACATAAAATACACAAAAGCTCAAACACACATCTAAAGCTAAGTGACAAAAGATGATACAACGTCTTCATCATTTTAATGCTTACAATTTAAAGGTGACTCATCATCTAAGGATGGAAAAATCTAAGTTCGAATCTAGGTTTTGCCTTTTCGCTTTTAGAACCAAATGGCAATTTATGATACCAGATTTGGATGTAGACCCAGATTTTTAACTCTAGGTGTAGGCTGGGTTAAACCCAGAAAGATCTGGGTTCTTGAATTGTGGATTTTAAACCCAGATAGCTTTATGAAATGAAGTCAGACAATTTTTTTTAAATGAATATGTTGTTGTTTAAAGTTTAAATAAAATAAAAAATAAATCGAACTAAAAAATCAATTAACATAAGTTTACAATTCAAATAAGTAGTCTAAAGTCTAAAATCTTCACCATCTTTATAATTTAAGGTCTTATCAAACGAAAGCAAATTCCCATACTACATGTTGACCAAGCTTTAGACTAGATACATATATGACAAACAAAGTAATAGAGCAAGTGATAAATGTCTAAATGCATGAGCTTAGCAAGGTCTGGTCCAACAAAACCAAATCAGCTTACTATAAAACGACCTCAACTAACAGAAAAGCATCAAGTGTTTACAGCTTATAATCTTTCAAGATTAATCCTCCTAGCCCTTTTGGTTTTATCGAAGTTGATGCATGTTGTTGGTTTGAGTTTTGTCTATGAATTAACATTCAAATCATGAATAAATTGAAAAGATAAATAAATAAATCAAGTCCGACTTCCTTTTATGAAATTAATTTATACTAACAAAGATAAGTAAATCAAGCTTGACATCCAATTGTGTTTGTAATCTTTTTTTGTTCTTGATTTATAAGGCAACAAAGTAAGATTCAAATCGAAAAGTACAAAACTTAAACCATTTACCTTAAATTACCTGGCTGGCTATTTTGCTTAAAGTTCAAACACTTCCAATTGGGTTCGTAATCTTCTTTTACTCTAGGTTTTGGCTATGTAAAAGAACTTAAACCATTAACAGAGATGATGATTGATGATAAATTGATGACGATGATGATTTGTATCGATGAATTTGGATGGGGTATTTATTAGAGTCAAAGTTTGACTAGGAATTGAGCTAGCAGAGGGACTGCAAACCTATGGGCTTTCCAGCTCCAACTTAATAGTCGAGGCCTAGTTATCTAATGACATACTGAAACTATTAAGTTAATCCCAAGTTATTCCACTAAAAGCCTAAAGTTGCACTCTAGTAACCCATGTAATTAAATAAAACCCCAACTAATTAAAACTCCTTTTAATTAATTTTAACCTTGTCTTTGACCAATAATAGCCACTTAATTAACCCTCTATATGATGCTCATAATTAAAGTTTGGTCGTTGATAAATGTTGTTTCTCTATTAATTACATATTTACCCCTAACTCACTATTTGTTCTAATGATCGTTTTTAATGTATCTACACTTGTAAATAAATTTACAAATAAATATTATTGTTCAACAAACAATTTATTGAATAAATTGGGGTCATAAATTTAAATAATCAAGTACCACAAACAGTTTAGGTAAACATCAATAGTATAGATTCCATCTTATAAGTATATGTTCCTACGATCCACAAAATTACATCTCCAAGCTATCGATGTTTTGACCATTTATATGGATCTCATTCCATGATAACTCAAAAGATATAACACATGAATGCAATTTCATTACTGACTCAAGATTACGGTCGATTAAGCTTATTAAAGCTTATGTGAATTATGATCAACGACATTTGTTAAACTAGATCATAATTCACGATAGTCCAGTTCAATATGCATATCACATATACATATTGACTATTCTACTCGAAGTCTCGAATTTAGTGATCAAGATAAAATCACTCACGATAGAAGTAGAAAAGTTACAACCTTACATAATCAAATGCCCATTTCATTAATAGCTATAAACAATATTTTATTTATAAAGAATCTGTGATTTATATCTTCTAGTATTAACAAAATATGCCAATACATAAATCACATGCTTTACAAATAAGGGCTATTAATATATGCTCAATATGAATTGTGAATAAATAAGTTTTATTAAAATTAGAAAATGTTATTACAACTAATGTTCCAAGAGCATAATAATAACACTAAGTCTAACAATCTCCCATTTACTCTAAAGTATATCAGGTACTTATCGAACTCCCATTTCATATATCTGACTCTCGAACCTCTTAGAAGGCAAGCCCTTGGTGAATGGATCTGCTTGATTCTCTGTTGACGCAATATTAGAAACCATGACTTCACCCTTATGCACTAATTCTCGTACTAGGTGATATTTCCTCTCAATATGTTTCCCTTTCTTGTGGTATCTAAGTTCTTTTAACTGTGCACTACCCCGCTATTATCACAGTAAAGCACAATAGGCATCTTAGCACAAGGAACCACCTTAAGTTCTGTAAGGAACTTCCAAAGCCATACAGTTTTTCTACCAACTTCTAAGGTTGCTACATATTTAGTTTCCATGGTAGAGTTTACAATACATAATTGTTTCACACTCCTCCAACTTATAGCTCCACCATATAAGGTGGACACATAACCAGAAGTGGATCTTTGGGTATCCCTATCTCCTTGAAAATCTGAATATGTATACCCCATGGGTACAAGAAATTTACTAGAGTACACAAGCATATAATCTCTTGTTCTTCGAAGATACTTAAGTATTCGATTTACTGCAATCTAGTGCTCTGGTCCTGGGTTTGATTAATATCCACTAACCATACCTACAGTAAAACAAATGCCTGGTCTAGTACACAGTATAGTATACATAACACTTCCCATTACAGATGCATAAAGATACTATCTCATACAATCTATCTTTTCATGATTCTTAGGAGACTGATCCTTAAATAGACGTGATTTATATCTAAAATGAAGTAATTCTTTCTTGGAATCTTGTATAGCAAACTTAACTAAAATTTTGTCAATGTAAGCAGCTTGGGATAAACCTAACATCTTGTTCTTGCAATCTCGCAAAAGCCTAATCCCAATGATGTAATTGGCTTCTTCCAAATCTTTCATATCAAATTGGTTAGATCATTAAATTTTAACTGATAATAGCACTCCTACATCATTCCCAATGAGTAGGATATCATCTACATACATGGCTAGAAATACAACCAAACGACCGTCCATCCTCTTATAGATACAAAGTTCATTATGATTTTGATCAAAACCAAACGATTTGATCATTTGATTAAATTTGATGTTCCAAGATTTAAACGCTTATTTTAGGCCAAAGACAGACTTCTATAGATTACAAACCATATACTTTTGGCCACTAGTTACAAAACCATCTGGCCACATTATATATTGCTCTCATTAAGATTCCCATTAAGGAATGCAGTCTTGACAGCCATTTGTCAAATCTCATAATCAAAATTTACAGCAATGGAAAAGAGAATAGATAGACTTAAGCATGGCTACTAGCAAAAAAGTCTCCTCATAATCGATACTCTCTTTCTCAGTGTACCATTTCGCAACGAGCTAGCTTTGAAGGTCTCCATCTTGTAAACCCATTTATAACCAATGGGTTTTATCCCTTCAAGTATTTCTACAAGCTCCCAAACTTTATTGAAAAACGTAGAATCTATCTTAGATGTCATAGCTTTATGCCAATAGTCTGCATCTACATCAGTCCCCACTTTATCATAAATAATGGGATCTATTTCATGTTTTTTAGAGACTACTTGAAAAGATTCTCCAACCAACATATATCTAGTAGGACGTTTAATAGTCTTCCCACTATAACGAAGCAATAGTGGTTGTTGCTCTGTAACTGGAGTACGTTGTTTTTTAGAATTTGGATGTAGAATCTCCTCACTGACTTGTTTAGGCACAATATTTGTATTTCTAGACAATTTATTTAAAATTATGTTTACTGTTAGGCTTAAAATCATTTATATAATCTTCTTCAATAAATGTTGCATTTGTGCTAACAAAAACCTTCTTTTATACAGGACTATAGAAAAGACCTCATCTTGTTCTTTAGCGTAGGCCTTTAAACAAACAAACTTCAAATCTAGATTCCAATTTATCTGCCTTTCCTTTTAGCACATCTGCTAGACAACCCCAAATGTGTATATGACGTAAACTTGGTTTACATCCATTCCACATTTCCAAGGGTGTTTTAGGAACTGAGTTGGATGGAACTATGTTAAGAAGATACATGGTTGTTTCTAAAGCATGGCCCCAAAACGAGATTGGCAAATTTGAATAACTCATTATAAACCTAACCATTTTAAAAAGTATTATGTTTCTCCTTTTGGCTACACCATTTTGTTGGGAGGTCCCTGGTGTAACTAAGTGTGATAGATTCCCATGTTCTGATAAATAAGCCCTAAACTCACTAAAGAAGTACTCACCACCTCGGTTAAATAAAATTGTCTTTATGTATGTTCTTAATTGCCTTTCCACTTCTGCTCGAAACTTCTTGAATTTATCAAAAGCTTAAGACTTACAGCGCATTAAGTATAGATAACCATACATGAATAATCATCAATGAAAGTGATGAAATATTCATAACCTCCTCTTGCTTGTGTGTTCATAGACTCACATACATCAAAATGTACCAATTCTAACAACTCTATTACTCTATTTCTTTTTGCATTAAATGCTATTTTAGTCATTTTACCTTTTAAATAAGATTCACAGACAAGTAATGGTTCTAATAACCAATGAACTAAAACGTCTATCCCTACCTAGTCTTTGGATCCTATCTAGACATAAATGGCCTAAATGCAAATGCCATAGATACGTTTCAATAGAAAATAATTTAACTTTCTTATGGTGATTGGATTTGTTATTTAATTCTGTATCATGTAGAGAGTTTATTTTAGGATACAAGCAGTATGAATTGTTAAGTAAAAAATAGCATATTAACCAAATTTACTTAATGAACTAATTGAAATCAAATTTCGTTTAAGTTCCGGAACAAATAAATAATCATCTAATATTAAACTCCTAAAATCATCAAAATAAAGATGAACTACTCCCACTACTCTAGCTACAACAGTTACACTAGTGCCTGGCCTAAAACTGATCTCTCCATTACTAAGTGACTTGGTATTCTGGAACCCCAGCAATGAATTGCAATTATGATTAGTGGCTCTAGAATCTACTAAATCTATAAAATCAACCACTAAACATGTCTCAATGAAAAGAACATTACCTGAAGATGAAATTGTCCCCTTAGGTTGAGAACCTTCGCTAAATAAGTTGGACAATTTCTCTTACAATACCATTTTCTGACTACAATGAAATCACTTTCCTTTGGGTTTCTTTTCCTTTTCTGAATTTTTATTACCCGTGGGTTTAATGTCTTTTTGGATGTATTCTTCTTCTTTTTCCTATTGTCCTTTTCTTTAGGATTAGAGCCAGAATAAGAAGATTTGCCCTAAGTTAAATAAACAATTGGCGTTGGCTTTAGAATATTTTCTGCAACCTTGAACTTATTATCAATTCTGTCAATGTGTAATCTTTCTTGCTCATTGAAAGATTGAGCTTGAATGGTTGAGATGAAGGAGCTAAGGTAGCTAAGACCATATCGCTATGCTCTTCAGCATTGAAATTCCCACCCAATTGACCATATCGTTCTGCTCTTCAGCATCGAAATTCCCACCTAATTCCTCCACTTGTCGAAACATTGCTATCATTTTCATCATATGATCTCCAAATTGTTGAGCATTCATTATCTCTTTGATGATAGTTAACTTCTAAGTCCTATCATTTCTAATGAACATCTCAGATAAGCTTAACATCATTTCAGCAGTTGTGGGCATGTCCTCATGTTGCTTAGACAAGGAACTAGAGATTAAAGCTAGTATATAACACCTTGCCATCTTGTCAGACTTTTTCTACTTGCTATAAGCATCCTTTTTAGCTTGGGTTGCATTGTCATCTGGCGTTGGGGGGCATTTTTGAGTCAATACAAATTTGTGTTCTTCGGCTGTGAGGACAAGATTCCTTTTCCAATCTAGGTAGTTAGGCCCAATTAACTTATTCTGGATAAGAATTGTTGCAAGTGGACTAGACGATATATTCTTAGTTCAACATAAACTAAATAAATCATACGAGCATATATACATTTTAAAACATGAAAGTTTAGGGTAATAAATATGAATGCATGAAAAGCATAAGTAGAACTCTATAACTACTTTAATTATGCATCGGTAATCTAATCTTGCATTAAATAAGCCTCTGTAGGGTGGTCATATTTATCACTAATTAGACAAGCATACTTACAAATTTATTATTACCATCTAGTTATTTCATACCAAATAATAATAAACTACTTATTAATTCAACCTCTTAGGTTTAATTAATAAGAACTCCGTAAGGAGGATTTTTTTTTTTAAATAACAAAATTATCACTTAATAGAACTGATACGACCAAAGGCCATGAACATCTTAGTAGGAGCAACATCCCACAAAATAAAATTATCCAATCTAAAACCTATATTAATCATCATATCTGCAACATCATTACCCATATACTTGGTTAATAAAAATTATTGTTTGCTAATATGACATTTAAACCAAGATTTATATTTTGGTTATACATCTACGACTAATTACTACTTAGATTTAATCAATCGGAGGAAAATCTGCAGGAAATTTCCCGAAAACCCGAAAGGGTAGGCAGGTCATACATATACGCTAAAGCAATCTGCTCCTACCAGCAAATTGGTCTCTAAAATTACCTTCATGGCCTCTTCTTCTTCTTTTTCATCTTGCAGATACGATGTCTTCCTCAGTTTTAGAGGGGAAGATACCCGTGATAACTTTCTAAGCCATCTAGTTGAAGCTCTTCGTCAAAAGAAAATCAAATCCTTCATTGATAACGAAGAGCTTAGTCGAGGAGATGGGATTTCACCTTCCCTTTTGAAAGCAATTAAGGAATCAAAGATTTCAGTCATTATTTTCTAAAAGAACTATGTTGCGTCAAAATGGTGCTTGGATGAGCTTGTCAAGATTCTTGAATGCCATGCAAAGAATGGCATATTGGTCATACTGGTTTTCTACGTGTAGATCCGTTCCATGTGCGAAAATAGGAACGGAGTTTTAAGAACGCGTTTGCTAAGTATAACAAGCAGTTCAATAAAAAGATGCCAGAAAGGTTCAGAAATGGAGGGCAGTATCGACACCCGCATCCAATCTATCTGGATGGGATTCTAAGATAATCGAGTACACACTTAACTCTTATCTCTTTCATGTCTCTACCTTTTCTTCATTATCTCTTTCGTGTCTTCGCCTTTTTTTCATTTTGTATCTACAATTACTTAAATCATGCGTCTAATAATACAATTTGTGTGGTTAATTAGACTTCCGTAGGGAGGATATTAATAAATTTAATTTGAGTGAATAATCATTATTTCAATCTTTTATATTTCTCAAATAAAGCAACTGTCATAGAGCAGTCAGTTTTAATGAGTCATACTCAAGATTTTATCCTTTAAAGAAGTCTTATCTAGTAGCCAATTTTAATTAATATCCTCCGTGGAGAGCTTATTTAATTTGAGGCGAGATATTAATCTACTTTACTATAGAACCAATAATGGAGGTTGTGGGCTTTATGCCTAGAACCCTTTGCCACTCAACTTTTTGTTAGAGATTTCTTTTAATATTCTCAATTGATTATTTAATTGACATTCCACCAATTAATATTTAATTTTATAAAAAAATAAAATAATTAATTAGGTTAGGTGAATATTATAATCAATTTAATATTAGATCATGATATTAATCTTATTCTAATCTCGTTAGACTATTAATATCAAAATTTATGTATATGCAGGAACATGTGAATGTGGCACCCTCTTAATCTGAATGACATGTTGTTCATCCACTCAATTAATCGAATAAGTAAACAACTTAGAAAAAATCACATTAACTTTATGTCTAATTTTCATTGGGCTTCCTGTTAATGTTCTTTTTTTCAAATACTTGATTAATGAGCTAGGACTGCTTGGGTTTTAAAATTTATTATTGTTCCATTTAATTTTATTTTAAAATAGCAGAACCATAATTTTGAAATAACTTTGAATAAAATTTTTGGACCAAAATAAAATTTAATATGTTAAACTTTAAATATGTGTTTTAATCCACCAAGCTCAATTTATAACGGACCTAAATCTAGCATTCGTTAAGCTTAAAAGGGGTTTAAGACTTAAATGCAAGTCTCCTTCACCATTCTGCCCAAAAAGCAAATTATTTTGAAATTCAGGGACCATAGTGATAGAAATCACCAAATCCCATGTCCAGCCTTTTCTTTTTCAGCCGCCGACATCAAAACCAGCCACCATGTGCAAAATTCGCTATCCAGCCGGAGCTTTGCCGTGGTCCAGCCACGCTCCTCGTCGCTGGAAGCAACCCGTGAAGCCACTGAGCTGCCTAAGGCAGCCATAACTCTCGCGCACCACAGCGGCTACACGCCACCATCCCGTGACAAAACACAGCCCTCGCCGGAGCTTGATAAGAAGCTACGCAGAACTAATCGTGTAGCCAAGCCCAACAGCAAGTACTTGGAATATGCATGGGCACGTCATTAGCCATGCAACCTTTGAGATGATGATTTGGAGCTGACTTCTTCAAATTAACCGTTGCTTATTTGGAGGAGATCTTTCATGCAAGTATTTGTTTTGGAATAATAGTCAGGTTGTTGAGATGTTGTTAACGACTTGATTTAGCTAGCTTTGTTCAAGCCTTGTTTCACTGCTAAGGAAATTAATTTTGTATTAGACTATAAATAAGCTCTTTTATTCAATAATAAGATCATCAGATTTTTATTCCAAAAACATTATTTGAGGTAGTTCTCGCCCAAAGAAGAACAAGCAATTTACTTTGTCAATTCTGCTAGCTTTGACTGGGACCTCTATTAGTGGTATCAGAGCTAGGTTAGGATGGCAACCAACAAAGAGCGTATCGAGCGAATAGAAACAGAGGTCGGAGATATACAAGACAAGATGCAACGGATGGAGTTGGGGATCAATGACAAATTGGCACACATTGAGGCAACATTAAGCAAGCTTGCGGACTCAATCAATACTTCAAGAGGGTCGCCAAGTATCAACAACAATAATGCATCTTCATGACTGGGCCGAGAAGTCAGTACAGGAGGGCCTCAACATTTCCAATCCAAGGTAGCAAAACTAGAATTCCCTCGCTATTCGGGCGACAACCCCACCGAATGGTTCAATCGTGCAAGTCAGTTCTTCGAATACCAGGAATCAACAGACGATCAAAAAGTGGTTCTAGTGTCATTCCACTTGGAGGGGGAAGCAAATCAGTGGTGGCAGTGGCTTCGAAGGTCTTATCAAGATGAAGGCAAAGTCGTGACTTGGGAGGTGTTTGTGGAGGAGTTATGGGCAAGGTTTGGACCGACAGACTGTGAAGATTTCGACGAGGCTCTCTCATGTGTTAAACAAACCAGTACTCTCCGTGACTACCAGAAGGAATTTGAACGACTCGGAAACCGTGTTCAAGGCTGGACACAGAAGGCACTTGTTGGCACATTCATGGGAGGGCTTAAACCAGAGATATCTGAAGAAATTCGGCTGTTTCGACCGAGGACTCTCAAGGAAGCAATCAGCTTGGCAAGAATGAGAGATGAGCAAATGACCCGACAACGAAGACTGTTGAGATCACCAATCTTCAATCGTTCACCAACGGCTCAAGTCACCAACCAACGTGCTTCACTAACAGTACCCTTTAAGAGACTTTCTTGGGAGGAGATGCAAAAACGCAGGTCACAAGGATTATGTTTTAACTGTAATGAAAAATTCTCTGCAGGTCATAAGTGCATAAAGGCGCAGTTGTTAATCTTAGAAGCGGGTGATAACGAAGAGTCCACAGAAACAATGCAACATGAGTATGAGACAGAAGAGCACGACAAACCTAAAATAACATTTTATGCTTTGGCGGGTTAGGCTGCTCCTCAGACAATGTGAGTGAAAGCTAAGATTGGGCCACACGAGATCATTGTACTAGTGGACAGCGGCTCAACGCACAATTTTATCTACTCGCGTTTGGCTAATATGCTTCAGCTCCCAGTTCAACCGACATCAGCATTTCCATTAAAAGTGGCCAACGGAGAGAAAGTTATTTGCCAGGGGAAACATGACAAGGTACATGTTTTAATTCAGGACATCCCTTTTGAACTTACTCTCTACTCATTGCCGATTACAGGACTCGACGTGGTGCTTGGTGTCCAATGGCTTGAAAGCTTAAGGTCGGTGGTTTGTAATTGGAAACAATTGACAATGGACTTCGATTGGGATAATGCTAAGCGAAGGTTGCAAGGGCTGGATCCACAAACAATTCAAGCTACAACATTATCTGAAGTCACCAAAGATATGAAACAAGGGCACAACATGTTTGCTATATGTCTCTATTTAAACAATGAGGAATCATATGCAGTAGCACCGGCCAGCATGAGGAGTTTGCTAGAAGAATATTCTGAGCTGTTCATGGAGCCCAAACAACTCCCACCAACACGGGAAATCGACCACCAAATCACTCTTAAAGAAGGAACAGAACCAATTAATGTGAGACCCTACTGGTACGCTTATTTCCAAAAAGCGGAGATTGAGAGACAAGTGAACGAAATGTTATCTTCCAGACTCATTCGACCAAGCACCAGCCCCTTCTCATCACCGGTACTCCTAGTAAAAAAAAAATAGCAGTTGGAGGTTTTGTACGGACTACAGAGCACTCAACGAGGCCACAGTAAAAGACAGATTTCCAATACCAACAGTAGAAGACATGTTAGATGAATTGCACGGTGCAACATTCTTCACCAAACTAGACCTCAGAGCCGGCTACCATCAGGTACGGCTAAACTCATCATATATATATAAGACGGCTTTTCGCACACACAATGGCCATTATGAATATATGGTCATGCCATTCGGCTTATGCAATGCTCCCTCTACTTTTCAAGCAATTATGAATGCTATTTTTCGGCCCCATCTTCGAAAATTTATATTGGTATTTTTTGACGACATCTTGATTTATAGTCCCACATGGGAATGTCATTTGAAACATGTTAGACAGACCTTGGAAATTCTTAAACAGCAGTAATTTTTCGTCAAGGCTAGCAAGTGCAATTTTGGCCAGCAAGAACTTGAATATTTGGGACACATCGTCACTTGCCATGGTGTGAAGGTGGATGAACGGAAAATTGCAGCAATGGTGTCATGGCCAAAGCCACGGAATATTACAGAGCTAAGGGGATTTTTAGGCCTAACAGGGTATTATCGCAAGTTCGTTTGTGGGTATGGCCTGTTAGCCCGGCCCCTAACCAATCTTCTTAAGAAAGGACAATTTAGGTGGAATACTGAAGCTGTAGCAGCATTTGAGCATTTGAAACTTGCCATGACTCAAACTCCAGTACTTTCTATGCCTAATTTTACCGATGTTTTTGTTATTGAAACTGATGCGTCCGGTGATGGCATAGGAGCAGTACTGCAGCAAAACGGCAAACCAATAGCTTACATGAGTCGAGCGTTGGGTATAACAAAAAAGATTTGGTTGACATATGCAAAAGAGATGTTGGCAGTGGTAGAGGCGGTCAGATTTTGGAGGCCTTATTTATTGGGGCAACGATTTGTGATACAAACAGATAAAAAAAGCTTAAAATATCTCTTGGAGCAGAAGATAGCAACTCCTGATCAACAGCAATGGATGGTCAAACTCATGGGTTACGATTACGAAATCCGATACCGCCCCGGCAAGGAAAATGCTGCTGCCGATGCACTCTCTAGAAGAACTGACAGCCCAACTCTTAATCATCTTTTTGTACCGCAGGTGTCACTATGGGGAGAAATTAAAAAGGCTATGCATGAAGATGATTATCTAAAGAAGATTGCACAACAAGCTGAGACTCAACCCGACGGCCCTTACACGGCAAAAAACGGCCTCATATTCTTCAAAGGCAGGGTAGTAGTTCCACGGAAGATGCGTGACTTATTATTATTTGAGGCCCACAATACGAAAATAGGAGGGCATTCCGGAGTCCTTCGCACTTACAAACGCCTGGCGCAGCAATTTTACTGGCCCTCAATGTTTCAATCCGTTCATGATTATGTAAGTAAGTGCGTTGTTTGCCAGAAGACTAAGAGTGAAACGCTGCAACCAGCAGGGCTTCTTCAACCATTGCATGTTCCTTGCCAAGTCTGGGAGGATATTTCTTTAGATTTTATTGAAGGGCTGCCTAATTCACAAGGAAGAGATACAATATTTGTGATAGTCGACAGGCTCAGTAAATTTGCACACTTCCTTTCCTTGTCTCACCCATTTACTGCTAAATCTATTGCTGAAAGATTTGTTGACGGAGTAGTAAAACTACATGGCATGCCCAAGAGTATTGTAAGTGATCGGGATCCAATATTTATTAGCAAATTTTGGAGTGAATTTTTTACACTGTCAGGCACACACTTGAAGATGAGTTCAGCCTATCATCCGCAAACGGACGGCCAAACAGAGGTTGTTAACAGATGTCTGGAGCAATATTTACGCTGCTTTGTGCACCAGTGGCCACGCAAGTGGAACATGTATCTGTCGTGGGCTGAGTTTTGGTACAATACCACTTTTCATGTATCCACCGGAATGACTCCTTTTCAAGCTCTCTATGTGGCCACGCAAGTGGAACATGTATCTGTCGTGGGCTGAGTTTTGGTACAATACCACTTTTCATGTATCCACCGGAATGACTCCTTTTCAAGCTCTCTATGGCCGGCCTCTACCTTCTATCCCCATGTATTCGATCGGGTCTTCCCCGGTTCACGAAGTTGATCACGCCTTACAGACCAGAGATGAGTTATTGTGGCAACTAAAATCTAACCTTATTGCAGCGGCTAATCGAATGAAACAGACGGCAGACAAGAAAAGGAGGGATGTCGAATTCAAAGAAGGAGACATGGTGTACTTGCGCTTGCATCCCTACCGGTAATCTTCAGTTTTTAAACGTGCACATCAAAAATTATGCAGCAGGTATTTTGGACCATATCAAATAATTCAAAAAGTGGGGCATGTAGCTTATAAGCTCCAGTTGCCAGAGGGTGCCAAGGTCCATTCTACATTTCATGTTTCAGTACTAAAAAAAGCAATGGGAGATTCGACAGTGAGCAGCACGGAGTTACCTCCTACAGATGATGAAGGTGTGCTGGATTTGGAACCTAAATTAGTTCTGGACACTCGGTGGCTTAAAAGAGGTGGTAATGTTATTGAGCAAAGTCTGATTCAATGGAACAATCTACCAATGGAAGAGGCCACTTGGGAAGATACTACCGTCATTAAGCAACAGTTTCCTTTGCTGACCCTTGAGGACAAGGGTCCTCTTCCACGGGGGAGTGATGATAAGAAGCTACGCAGAACTAATCGTGTAGCCAAGCCCAACAACAAGTACATGGAATATGCATGGGCACGTCATTAGCCATGCAACCTTTGAGATGATGATTTGGAGTTGACTTCTTCAAATTATTCGTTGCTAGGAATATGCATGGGCACGTCATTAGCCATGAAACGTTTGAGGTGATGATCTAGAGCTAACTTCTTCAAATTAACCGTTGCTTATTTGGAGGAGATCTTTCATGCAAGTATTTGTTTTGGAATAATAGTCAGGTTGTTGGGATGTTGTTAACGACTTGATTTAGCTAGCTATGTTCAAGCCTTGTTTCACAGCTAAGGAAATTGGTTTTGTATTAGACTATAAATAAGCTCTTTTATTCAATAATAAGATCATCAGATTTTTATTCCAAAAACATTATTTGAGGTAGTTCTCGCCCAAAGAAGAACAAGCAATTTACTTTGTCAATTCTGCTAGTTTTGACTAGGACCTCTATTAGAGCTTTACATTGCCGTCCTCACATGGTGCACCACATCATCCATCACTGCCAGCAGCTCAAGCCACCAGCCCGCGAGCAGACGCGCGAGAGAGCCAGTCATCAGTGTCACCACTCCCGAGCACAAATTGCTCCACTGCCGCACACAATTTTCGCTGCTGGCTATCCGTGGTAACGCCGACGACATTGCGGCTCTGTGCATATGTTGACTTTGTTGTTCTTGTTCTAGGTTTTTAAATATTAATTTTTTTTATTAAGTAGAAACAGAATTAAAACCCAAAACTGAACAAGAACCAATACGAGCATTAACCATGGAACAGAGCAAACTACAAGTTATAATTGAATATAAATAACAGCATAAAGATTAATGCGGCACCACAATCTATTACAATCATACATAAAATTAAATGATACATGTATGATGAATTAGGATGGTTATGATATGATCTTAGAAAAATAATTTTTTTATTTTATAAAATAAGCAGAAGCCAGGAATTTTTCTTAATTATGTGTACATTTGTAGGATAAGAGAAATACCTTAGATTTCTGCTGAAGAACTAAAGAAGAAGATTGCAATCTTCTCTCCTATACTCAATTTGTTTGCAATCTTCTCTATTATATTGAATTATCTCCCTCACACGTGTGGGTGTATAAAAAATCGTAATTTGTGTGCCGAACATGGAAATCTTAGAACTGTATTTTTCTTAATTAAAAAGGTTATACTTTTATTCTGAATTCAACTTCTTTATATAGAGTTAGTTTGATTAGAAATTGAGTTAGTAAAGGGACTGCAGAGCGAAACTTAATAGTCAAGGGCTAGTCAGCTCATGACAAACCGAAACTACTAAGTTAATCTTAAACTATTCCATTAAAAGCTTAAAATTGCACTCTACAAACTCATGTAATTAAATAAAAACTCAACTAATTAAAACTCCTTTTAATTAATTTTAGTTTTAGTCTTTAAACCAATAATAGCCACTTAATTAACCCTCTATATGATACTTATAATTAAAGTTAGGACGTTAATAAATGTCGTGCCTCCATTAATTACATATTTACCCCTAACTCACTATTTGTTCTAATGATCACTTTTAATATATCTATATTTTTAAATAAATTTATAAATCAAAATTATTATTCAACAAACAATTTATTGAATAAACTACAGCCACATATTTAAATGATCAAGTATCACAAACAGTTTAGGTGAGTATCAATAATATAGATTCCATCTTGTAAGTATATGTTCTTACGATCCAAGAAATTACATTTCCAAGCTATTGAGTTTTTGACTGTTTATATGGATATCACTCTGTGATAACTCAAAAGATATGACACATGAATGCAAGTTCATTACCGACTCAGGGTTAAGGTCGATTAAACTTATTAAAGCTTTTGTAAATTATGGTCAACGACATTTGTTAAATTAGATTATAATTCACTATAGTCTGGTTCAATATGCACATTGCATATACATATTAACTATTCTACTAAAAGTCTCCACTTCAGTGATCAAGATAAAATCACTCATATAGAAGTAGAAAAGTTACAGCATTACATAATCATATGCCCATTTCATTAATAGCTGTGAACAATATTTTATTTATAAAGAACCTATGATATATATCTTCTAGTATTGACATTATATGCCAATGAATAAATCACATACTTTATAAATAAGGGCTAATAATAAATGCTTAATATGAATTATAAATAAATATGTTTTATTAAAAATAAAAAATATTATCACAACTAATTCTTTAAGAGCATAATAATTACACTAAGTCTAACGTATACAACTGGAATTTGATGTGTGCTACATGATTGATGCTCTATAACTCTGATATATGATTATGGAATTCAGTTGAGTTGGAGCTCTACATCCTTTCCAAAATGAGAACTTCAAAGACAAACAAAGGAACTTCTCCTTGAAGTTGGCATCAATATGCCAACAACAATACCTCCTCAATGAATCAGGGAAGATCATCTCCAACACCCTCAAACAACAATTTTGTTTATCACTCATAAAACACAGGCCCGTACCACATTACAACCTATTTGCACATACATTGCTCATACAACCTCTTTAAAGAACACATCCATGACTCTATGATTTCAATTTTTACAATACACATACCAAGTGAATAGATACCGTAAATTGGCATTAATATTAATAGCAATCAACAATATGTTGTTGTATAGACCCTTTGAAAACAAACCCTTAATATAAATGCCATCAATTCTTATAAATTTTCTACATCATTCAAATAATCCTCTTATATTTGCATCAAATATCGCAAAAAACCTCCTAAAAATTAGGGTACTAACCACCAACTAATCAATCTCTATCTAATGAAACAATTGACCCGATTAAAGTCCAATATTGCATGAATATACCTGAATAACTTATTGTAGCTTGCCTTATGATCCTTTCCCAACAGCTCTAATGATTTGTTCTTTGCACTGTAGAGCCTTGTATTATAGCATTTGATCCCAATTTAGCAGTTATAATATCTACCTTTAGATACCTCTTTGTTCACTATATTCCTGGTTTGCTAAAAGGGTCCTTGGGCCCAATCAATCTCTATACTCTTGATGCAATGGACTCCCCAAAGCCACTAAACCGCTCTCTTCCACCCGATTTGAACTGAACTGTTAGTGCGACCTCGCCGTTTTCGAGTAATAATCTGACGCCAGCTAGGTTCAGGATGATCGAGTAATAATTCAAAATATCATAGCAATCCAAGTAGAAATAGCTTTATGATCGTTTTTGTTTCTTAAGCATTTGCTTAGGTTGGAAAGACTTGATCTAGAAGTGCCTTTTATTCTAATTAGGGTTGGCTCATATTCTCTATATGTTGCCTATAGTTGCACGTTTTAGGGTGACCATTGGCTTTTCAATTTTTATCCTTTGTAGCCTAAAACTATTTTGAATTGCAAATGCCTTGATTGTTTTTTTAACTCATCAGTGTGTTTGTATAGTTGACCGACCTCTAAGTTAATTTTCATTCTATCTCTGCTGAACACAAACCCCCTGAATTTTCCTCATATTTGTTATAAGCTTCCCTTGCATCATCCTCAGATTGGCATTTGATTCAGCTCTACTGTCATTTCTTGACCAATTGTCATCAAGACTAATGGTCCATCCATCATTAATATAATTTGCAAGATCAAATCCACCAACACCTCAGTGTCCCTTTTGTAATCTCCATCTTCTAGTGCATCCACAACTTCACCATTGGAATCTTCAACAATTGGTTGCTCATGAAATGAGCCTTGAAGTATTTTAAGTGTAGCATGTAGATCGTCATTAAGGTCTAGCACAACAAACACATTTAAATATGCAAAATCAAATTGCTCATTGAAATGAGCAGGAATTTGATCTTTAGGCGATATCAAGTTTCATCCTTCTCTCCAATAACAACTTCATTTGCTTGTTTAGATGTATTTGATGCACAATCCAACATACTTGTAACTATGAAAAATGCCTATTTATAAGGCTTTTCCCTTAATTACTTAAAAGCATCTTGGAGATTTGAGTGTAGCTGCAAATCAATATTTCTTGTCTCCGATGGTAGCATAACCTTAAATTTCACTTCTTTGACTTGTCTAACTAGACTGTCAAAATAAATATCCTTGATATCTTCCCAAAATTTCTTCAGACTATATTGTTCTAAAATTATTGACCATCAACCACTACTTCTATATCCATGTATATGAGGGTGTAAAAAGACAAACATATCCATTCAGTAAAAGCAATTGTCACAATTACTAATATATTGCTTATAATATCAACACAACTCAACAATGCATAGTTTCTTTACATATACTATTATGTCAACTTTACTCGAGTCAATACTCTAATAACTATACTGTCAATTTCAAATTTAGTGCATTGCATATATCTCATATAATTCAATAAACGTTATGAGCACCACAAACATTCTGAGTATGTCGTATCATTTTCTCAACCTTTGCGAAACTCCATCAAACACAAACATTTGATACTTGCAAAATTCATACCATCACCAAATATAAAACCAACACAATCACTGCAGCAACTAAGCATATATACTAAACAAATGCCAAAAAAAAAAAAAAAGCAGAACTCCATTAACTTAGCTTTTGACAAATGCATGCGAAATTCATATTATCACCTAAAATCAAACCAACACAATCATTGCAGCAACTACGCATATATACCAAACAAATATCGTAAAATCTATAACTCAATAAACCTAGTATCCAACAAATGCATACAAAATTCATGTTATCACCTCATCTTTAGCTTAAAAAAAATACACAGAAGGGGGAAGCTACAATTACTTGTCTTGTGGCTCTAATGCAAGTGGATGGTATCTAGGTTGTTGTCGGTATTTGCTTATGGTAATCTATTCAACTGCATTTATTGAATTTGTCCTGCTTGTTATTGATTAAGATTAATTCATGTTCATCCTATTAATAGCAATTTCAAATTTCTTCAAACCACTTGCAAGTAATTGAAAGGGGTTATGAGATTTTTTGCGGCTTCAATTTGTGTAGATGAAAGAGAAGAGCATGGCTTTTGTTTTGAGTAAAAACACAATAGATAAAAGGATGCATTTGTTACTATTCAATGGGAATTAGATTGTTTCAATGAGTTCATATTTCCCAAAGTAAAAACTCTTAAATTTAAATTTATCCAAATATTTAATCAATAAATTATGCAATTACTAACTTGCTCTCTGTGGCTAATCTTATACGAAACAACATACTAACGATAAAAGAGAAAAATAGAGATATGCTAATACTTTCTAGGGAAATTATCAGCCATATACCCTTAAATGACACCCGTATCAAACGTGTGTGAACACTTTTCAAGTATATCACTCGTATACCCTAAGTTGACAAAACACTTCTGCCGTCCATCAATCCTTTAACTTCCGTTAGAAAGTTAACAGAATTATGGCCAATTGACTATTTTACCCTGAAACTCAAAATGAGGTAAAAAGATAAATTTACCCCAAAAATTAATGTAAATTTTCAATACGTAATTTTTTTATTTTGTTATTAACAATACATTTTTTTGATTAAAAAAATAAATTATTAATGGTACATATTATTAACAATTATCCATAAAAAAATATCCATATTATACCATAAAAAATTATTAACAACATATTATTTACAATTATACATATTATACCATAAAAATTTTCAGTTGGAACTTGGAGGAGTAGATCTTAAAAAATTTAGGTTAAATTTTGGAGGAGTAGATTCGGTTGTAAAATAGTTTTTTTAGCAACTATTAATAATTATTTGATAAATGGGATGACAGGTCATTTTTATCAATATATATCATATGATATTTCATTTTTTACTAGGTAAATGAGATGACATATCATTTTTTTAAATCAAAATTTCATCAATTTTAAAAGACTAAATTATCCTTATGATGTCAGCGCTTGCAAACGGAAGTTAACGAATGGGTGGACGGCAGATGTATTTTGTCAACTTAGGATATACGAGTGATACACTTGAAAAATATTCACACACGTTTGATACGGGTGTTATTTAAAAATATGTGACTGATAATTTTTCAACTTTATATAAAAGTGGAGATATACTAAAACTCAAGTAAGGACCCAATTGCCATTATTGAATAAGCAGCTTTAGGACTCGTAAGGCGCAAGTTCGTTAAAATTTTCCAAAACAGAAGTAAGGGCACGTAAGTAAATATAAGGGATAACAAAGGGCTTAATGTTTAAGCCAATGGCTGCCGGCAACAATGTCGCTGCCTAATTGCCAAAAGTTGACCAATCAAAAAATACATATTTTCACGACTCAACGTAAGGGCAACTTCAATCCTCGGTTTAAAAAGAAGGGATGGGTTTCAATTAAGCCCAAATTGATAAATAAATAAAATAAAACAAAAACGCGTCTTTCAGTAAAATTAATATTTGAACAACCGCTCCCTTATAAATTCTTTGTAAAAATAAAACGTCCAAAACAAGGAAGGAGGCAGCATTTGTCCGCTTTCGTTTCAACAAATTATTACTGAATTAAACATTTGCTTGCATTTAAAATACTTCTTGGGATATTTCCAAACAAGTTAACAGAAAAGAGAAACAATCCTCTTCTCTTCTGATTTCAGGACTAAAATTAGAGGACTAATTAAATTAATCCATATTTCAAGTCCCAGCCGCCGGCCAGCTATTTTTCTTTACGCCCAGGTCAAGTTTCTACATCTTTATCTTTTATCTTCTTTTTTTTTTTTTTGGGTTCCTTCATTGTGTGATGGGAATTGTAAATCATGTAGCTGCTGACCTTTTTGGTCTTTGATAGCCTGATGCTTATTAATTGAATTATCTTATAATGATTTGTTTCTCCCGTTTATAGTTGTGTTTTTTGTTTTTTTAACACTTATGGAGTTTCTTTTATTAACTGAATCGTGTTTTAGCTAATTGATTTAAGCAATATGGGTTGAGATGGAAATCAACCATAAAAGGAAATAATAAAAAGAAAGGAGAATAATCTCTCTTTTTTTGTCTCAAAATGAAAATAGTTTTTGAAAAAACAATTTGAGAAAATGAAACGATTCCAGTTAAGAGGGACTGTAAATCATTATTTTGCAAGAGCTAGTTAAGATTTTACACTCATTAGCAGTTAGATTCCTGACTGGTCGGTCATATATTTTCCTTTGTTATACCTGGATTCTGGATCGAGTAGCTGCTTAGGGTTGACATATAATCTGAAAATTGAAGACTGAAATGGTCGTTAACTTTGAAGCATGATATTTTTGCAGGTTGGAATTTAGCTGAGGTCATCGGGACAGACACATTGGATCCGGCACACCATGGACCAAAGTATTCAACCTTTCTTGCCTATGAGTGTTTACTTACTTTTTTTTAATAAATAACTGCATGTTATTACACTGATTAATTTGGAAACTGAGTAATATCTGATTTATTGTCTAGTCTTCAGCATCTTTGAGATGGTAATAGTTGAAGGAAATGGGTATTTTTTTTTTTGACAGTAGATTTTCTAAACAACAATTTTTTGACCTTCTTGGTGTCACAGGTACTAATATCGGTGAGACAGAGGGTTTAAAAACTGGCCTTGAGTTGGTAAAATCAGTTTCTGATAAGCATCTTGATCTTTTGAGGCCATCTGCTCGATATTCAATATCTAAAGGTAATGAACCTTCTAGTTGTTTCTTTCCAAGTCAAAAATTAGATCAACATCATCCTTATTTGCCTGTTTCATTTTCCATCTGTTAATTCTTGTATTTCTCCATGATTTTCCATTTGTATAGCTCCCTCCACTGAATTGAAAATCTTGGAATCAATGCAGAGTGTTGTCATATTAGAGAGTCCTATATGTGTGAAGCCACCTAGACTCTGTTGTATTATTCTAGAGATGAATTGTTTTTTTGCTTTGAATGGAAAGACGTCAATATTTGTTTGTTTTGTGATATTTTCCCATAAAAATCTAGCTTAATATCTTCTCTGCATGTAATGAAAATGCATCTGCACCAGAGAGCTCCTTTTTCCCCTTTCAATTGCATTGATCTTACTGAATTCTGCTTCTTTTTTGTTTATTTTATTCCCTGTCTACACTTAGAATTTCATTAATTTGCTCCAATGGTCTATTAAAGCCCTTATTTTTCTTGATCTTACACATCTTTATAGCATCTTGTGCATTTTATTAAATGCTTGTTTAAGTGTACTGAGAGAAACTTTTGTAATGGTGAGGAAAGCACCAGATACTGCTGATCGTGAAAAAGGGAGATATACCCTTATTAGAGATCCGGAGGACTTCCAATTTGGGATTTATGACAAACCCCTCCCGTGCTTTGGCTGTGGGGTTGGGTGGTTTTCGTGAGTATTTTTTATTCATTTTCCTATCCGAACCTAATTATTGCGGTCTCATATTTGTATCTTTTGTCGCAGTTTTCTCCTGGGTTTTGTGTTTCCGCTGATGTGGTACTATGGAACATTCCTTTATTTTGGAAATCACTGCCGCAAAGATCCTAGGGAGCGAGCAGGCCTGGCTGCTTCTGCAATTGCTGTGAGTTCTCTCTCATGTTAACGCTCGGCTATTATCACATCTAATCATCGATTTAGAATAGTGGATTCTTATTATACTTTTCTTGCACCCATTCCTGTGATGTAACACTGGCATCTTCAATGGCGTAGTTATTTATATACTTTATTGTTATTGCAGGCAATGGCATGTTCTGTTGTGATGTTGGTCATAGTGGTGTTTCGACTAATGTAATCTTGTTTCCAATTCCAAGCCTCCTCCAAAACTTGCAAGTGAATAGAGATGAGAGTTGAATGTAGATAACATTGTACGTTCAAGCACAAAGAAAATGGTAGCATTTGAGATGAACAGTTATTCGTGAAACTAAACCTTCTGGTCTCAGCAGTTGAGGTTCCTTGGAGGCATGTATATTAAGCGAATGTTTCAGTTTACACTTCTCCAGGAAGTTACACAAGAATTCGTTATAGGCCTTGGTAGATAGGTGAAATTTCAAAACCTGCATTTCATTGTGAACAATCTGATGAAATCATAAACTGAAATATTTCAGCTTGATTATATACAGTTCTGGGTGCCCTTTATCTCAATTCTCATTGCAGATCCGGACTATACTGTGAAATTGTGGTTAGCGATACGGCCCGACCCATCAAAGAAAGGCCATGCGAGCTTGTGCGGGTATTGTGCCATGCCCACCATGTGCTATGTGCCGTGCCGTGTTGTCTATTTTTCTTTTTTTAAGTTAGGCTTGGCCTGGAACATGCGCTGTTCCCACACATGCCGCGAGCCAAGCTAGGCTGTGTCATGCCTTGGCTAAGAAAAAACCGTAAGACAAGTTTTTTTCTTTTTCTTTTTTAATTTTTTTAAGAGAGCATGCCAAGTTATTAGCATATTTTTTTCAAGTCTATGTATATTTTTTGGGTTTACATGTCTTTAGTCAAATTCAATAGAATTAAAAATTCAGAATTCAAGTTCATATTCAATAATAATAAACTAATAATAGTAAGAGAATGTAATGCTAGCTAGGGGTAGGCAAAATATTCGACCTGAACCGAAAATTTTCGAGTTCGGATCGAATGAATAAAACTCGATTGGGTGCATTTGTGTCAACCCGATTGGATCGTGAACTGTAAAGTGTGAACCACTAAGGCTAAACAAGCAACTAAACTCCAAATTTTACACACCACACACACAAACCATTACAAACAAACACTGCCATTAACAATAGCAGCACACGACACAAGCACTCAAGCAACTAGCCCATTACCGACTGGCAACATACACGACCACACCTACCCACAGGCTCTGTTGCTCGCATCCCACTACCGACAGGCGATAGCCACACGGCCCACACCCAAATCCAAACAAATGAAACACAAACAGTAAAATACACAAAGTTTACAGAGCAAGCTTCATCCAGTCACCATACACATCAATCGCCGCCAAGAATGACAAACTGAAGCTGATTCACGAGGATCATGACCCAATCTACCGATCTACTGTTACCAAGCATCGGATTGGTTGCGCCACCTCCACGCCTCCAAGCCTCCAATCCTCCACTCCACCATCACCCGATCTGATTAAAGCTCCATCTGGCAAGCTACCTTCGATTCAAGCTCCATTTGGCTGTTAACTTTGAGTTTTGGAAGCCTTGGCCTTTGATACTTAATAGTGATGGTATATATATATATATATTATATGTTATATGTGAAAGTGAAATGTTAATTGTAATTTGGTATGTTAATAATATGTAATTATATATTGTTAAATTTTAACAATAAAATGAAAAAAGACCAGGCATTGGTTTTTTTTGTTCTTATTAGTAGTTGATTTTTTTTTGTATGAATAGATTAGGGAGATCAAAAATTAAAATTAAATATTTTGTTATAATATATATATGTCATATAGTATGTGCACTTGTGCACTAGCTTCAACTTCAACAAAAAATTAATCAATTTAATTAATTGTATGATAAGCAATAAGCAAATGTTAAGTGGTTAAGTAGTAAATACATGTAATATGGGCGTGAAATTTAGGGGTTTATAACAAGAATTAAGATACGGGTATGCAATTAATATTATATTATTTTGGCCAATGGATAATTGGATATTATAAATTGATTAATTACATTAATTTCTTGGTTTTCTTTTATGGAATATGCATCTTAATCATATAGAAATATTATGATGGAAAATTGGAAATATTGAATTCAAAAAATTTTGTAAAATTAAATTAATAATTATTTCAATTGATTTGTAATACTAAGTAGATTATGTTAATAATATTTTTGTGTTTTGATTTTCAATTAATGATTAATAATTAGAGTAATGATATAACCACAAACTCTTGTACAAACTTATTTTGTACAAACTGATGTGGCGTTAATTCATTGATTGAATTAAATATCTCTTGACCCACATGATTTATTTCTATTATTTTATATTTTCATTCAACCAATGAATTAATGACACATCAGTTTGTACAAGATAAGTTTGTACAAGAGTTTGTGGCTGTATCATCACTCTAATAATTATTTGTTTCTATGTTTAGATGACTGGACACTCAAGATCGAATTCGATAAGTGATGATGACGATCAAAGTGTTCAAATGAAAGGAACTCAAAAGGGAAAGGAAAAGGCAAAGCGGAAAAGACCACCGATGAAGAAAAGATCTGAGATGCGGAATCATTTCACTTTACTTGAGGACAATCCAAACAAATGCAAGTGCAACTATTATGGTAGACAATATCATTACAAATATGAGAAATCATATAAAGGTCTGTGGTGCATGCAAGACATTCCGGGAATAACAAGATGGAAGTCAACAAAACATGACAGTTGAGGGTGACAAAGAAAATGCAAGTAATATGGTTTTGGCTAAAGGGTGGAGTCAATATGCTTGTAGAAGAGCAGTCACCAAAATGATCGCTATGGGTGAGTTGTCGCTTAATTTTGTGGATAACAAAGGGTTCTAGCATTTCTGTAGTGTAGCTATTCCACAGTTCGTTATGCCATCTCGGAGAACTATTGGTAGGAATGTTATTGATTTATTTTTGAAAGAAAAGACAATGTTGAAGAGTTTGATTTGAAACAATAAGCAGCGAGTGTCTCTTACCACTGATGTATGGACTTCAGTTCAAAACATGAGTTACATGGTGATCACAGCTCATTTTATTGATTGTAACTGGTGTTTGACTAGGAGGATTATTAGTTTCAGCATGATTGAAGATCATAGAGGGAAAAAAATCGGTAAAAAGATTGTTGCTTGTTTACAGAATTGAGGGATAAAGAGGTTGTTTGCAATAACCGCTAATAATGCCACTACAAATGATGTTGCTGTTAATTATGTGACTATGCAATTGCTTGCTTGGAGGAATGATGATGCATTTGCGTTGGCGGGGACAATATATGCATGTGCGTTGTTGTGCACATATTTTGAATTTGATTGTTGTTTCAGGGTTGAATGAGTTGCACGCTAGTGTTGCCGCCATCCGGAATGCTGTGAAGTATGCGAGATCCTCCACTACAAGGCTACATGCATTTAAATAGTGTGTTCAACAAGTGAAAAGTCCAAATGGAACTGTCGTTTTGGATTGTCCTACTAGGTGGAATTCCATATATTTAATGTTGATGACTGCGTTAAAGTTTCAAGTAGCATTTGATAGAATTGTAGAAGTGGAGAAACTGTATAAGACATACTTCTTCTAGGAAGAAAATAATGCTAAGAGGGTGGGCCCGCCTAGACCTGAGGATTGGGAGAGTACAAAACAAATTGTGAAGTTTTTGAAGGTATTTTATGATTCCACATTGTTATTTTCTGCCTTTTTAAGTGTGACTTTTAATCTTTGTTATGATACTATTGGCTTAATTGAGAGCTCATTGATTGCAATAGAAGCAAGTAAAGATCCTTGGATGATGTCTATGGCTTATAATATGAGGAAATTTTTTTATAAATATTGGGAGTCTTTAAGGAAGATAAACAAAATGTTGATTGTTGCATCCATTCTTGATCCATGAGCTAAAATAAACTTTGTCAAACATATCTTTTAGATCATTTTTGCCAATGATGGTTCAAAAGTTGAAGAAATGACCAAAGCAATGAAAGATTTGTTGAATGAGCTTTATAATGCATATAGTGCAATGTGTTCTAGTTCCACACCATCGATGTGTAGTGAGAGTGTTCTTAGTAGCGGCTATGGTGGTACAAGTTCGTCTCCACATATTACAGCTGAGGTTGGTTTGGTGGAGGTTCTTAGTAGTGAAGGTGATGACACTTTCCGAGTCTCTTGCCCTTTCCTTGGGTATGCTAAGAAAGTCTCTGTTTAGACTTTAGAATGAGGGCAAGAGAGTAGCATCTGAGGTGGAATGATATTTGAGTGACTCAGTTGAAGATCCGAGCAATCTTAAACTCAATGTTTTGCTTTGGTGGAAGGTCAATGGATCGAAATATATGATATTAGAGAAAATTACAAGGGATGTCCTCTCTATTTTTATTTCCACAGTGGCATCTCAATTTGCCTTTAGCACTAGGCGTCGTGTAATTGACGAGTATCAGAGTTCTTTGACCCCTTCTATGATTAAGACATTGATATGTACTGAAAATTAATTACAAGCTAAATTTTTTGTTAATCCCGTCTACAACCTTCAGGATATTAATGAGCAGATATTTCATATGGAGCTACAAGAATGTAACATTTTTCTCATACTTTATAAAGTTATTAAAGTTAAGATGTATTATAACTTTATAAATGGCATCTACATGTACTTAAGTTACTTACTAATTTCAATTTTTTTTGGCATTTTAAAGAGTTTGTAAGATCACAAGCTTCAACAATGGAAACAGTGAGCACTGACATGGGTGTTATGAATATTTGAAAGGTAATTGTTAATAGATATTATTATTCATAAATTCATATTATACGTTTAGGTTATAATTTAAACTATAATAATAGTTGTTATAGTTTTAACTTTTAAGTCAAATTGTAACATTATAATTGTTTTAGTTAGACACATTGAAGTTGGCGGAATGGTATTGCCTAAGATTATTATTAACTTTACTTGGTGATGAATGTCATAAAATAAGCCACGATTGACTAAATTTTGTTTCTTATATTTAATCAAGTACACGCACGAATTGGGCTTATGTGTTTGTGTTTAATGTGCCTTTATTTGCAATGCGGCTTAAAGAAAGTAGTTAACTAGTTTTTTTTTTATATTATTTATTCAATTCTTCTCTAGGGGATCAATGTTTCAACTTGGAGTACAATAAGTTAAAGTTAAGGTAGCATTTATATTTTGGATTGGAGTGAAAATTCTGAGGAGTGAGAAACTTGGAATTAAGAGTGTGGAGTGGGAGTGAGAGTATATTATTTACTTACATTAGAATGAGAGTATGAAATTGAAATCAGAATCCAATTTATATGTTTACATAATCTTGGATTGGGAGTAAATGCTTTCAAATTATAATTTTATCCTTATTTAAAAAGTTGTAGTTTTTAATTACAAAATTAATAAAAATTATATTTGAAAAATAAAATATTTATTTTATTATATTTATAAATTAATAATAATTATTAATATTCTTAATTCTTAATTTTAATTTTAATTATGTAAATAAAAAGTTATTATTAAGAGCAACACAAATGAAACATTATTATTAATAATATAATTCAAAATCAATATTTTCTCATAACAAAATATTGATTATTATTAATTACTAATATTAAATAAATATAATACTATTATTTGTAAATATAATAATATTATATTTCAAATAAAAATAGTATATAGTAATATTATTAATTCTCTATGAGTATAATAATATTATTTTTAAATATGTTTAATATTATTATTTTTAATAAATATAATTTATAAAATAATATTATTTAAACAAATATGATATTATTTATTTTATTTTATTAAATATAATATTTTATTAAATATTATTTATTTTATTTTATTAAATATAATGGTAAAAAGGGAATCCACTCACCATTCCAAAAAAAGGTGGGCCCCATGACATGGAATTCTCACTCCTCCCTTAAAATCGGTAAGTAAATACTGGAGTGAGAGGAATCCAAACTCTCCACTCCCACTCCAGGAAATAAACACTAAATACAACATAAAAGTTGTCGAAGTGCTTGCGAGGAACGATGGAGCTGTGGAGGAAGTTTATCTAGTATTTACATTTAAACTTTGTTGTGTTTTGGACTTTGTCATTTGTGTTTTGGAAAATGGAAACTATTTAATTATGTTTTAAATTTGTGACTTTGTGTTCTAAAGATTAATGTTTGGACATTGTGCTTTGGATGGAGACTATTAAGTTTAAACTTTGTGTTAATTTTAATTTTTATTAAGTTTATACTTTGTGTTAATTTTTAATTTTTCATTCATTTGAATTTGATTCTATAGTAGGTTCTTTTTTTGTTGGTTGAAAATTGGTAAAAAAATTATTATAATTAAGTAAAATAATTTAAAAAACAATCTAAAAATGTCAAGAAAAGAAAAAATAGCCCAAAATTGCATAGACCCGAATTGACCTGAATCCTATTTGATCCAATTTCACTCGACCCAAATTAACCCGAATCCAATCCGAACTCAACCCGATTTTTTAACATGGATTGGATCGAATCGGGTTATAAGTTCGGGTAGAGTTCGGAAGAATTTCCATCCAACCCGACCAAACCGAAACCCGATCGGGTTGATCCGAACTCGACTCGAACCCGATTTTGCCCAACCTTAATGCTAACTATTAAATTAGATCTTATGGTATTCTAATTCTTTTTTAATTCTTAACAACAACTAATACAACAATAATAAGAAGTTTTTCTCGAGGGTTAATTTATTTGTTAATTTGGCTTACATAAAATTAGTACACACGTTTTATAAAATGATGATATTTATAATTTTATTTATTAAAATTATGAAAGACCCGTTATAAGCACGTTTTATTTTAAATGAAAATAAACTTAAAATTTTATGTTTTACAAATAACTTGAAATTGAATATTTTATTATATTTTATTAGTATTAAGTTTTTTATTTTCAGGTGCCGTGCTTTAACCCATCTCTAATCGTACTGTGTTTTTAAGGCCCTCACATACCTACAATTCTCAGCCCAACCTGCATACGTGACATGCTGTGTACCTTGTTAAAATATGCTCATGCCTTGTTGAACACGCTATTCACGTCCCATATGCCATCTCTAATTGTGAGGATTGATATTCGGACTGTGCTGTAATAGAAATACTCAAACAAGTCCCGACGGATTTCTGATTGAAAATATCAGGATTGTAATATATAAGTGTATAAAAAAAAAAAATTGTGATGTCAATTTAATGCAAATCTCTGTTGGTCTGTATTTATGCAGATGTTAAAATGCTTCACGAGCAAAATTGATTGATACAAAATGGTTCAAAATTTTCTGAACAGAACAAAGTTAAGGGATTTTATGTAGATACTTGGATGATAAATTTATAATCTAATTTGATATTTGATTAAAATTTTAGAATTCAATCAAATTTCAGTAACCTAATTTTTCTCAAATCATTACAGGCCTAGTTTTGTGCAGAAATTTTTGGTGCATTCAACAAGAGTTCTAACATAAAATTTTATAAAATAATACTCAGAATAGACCGGAACAATTCTCCGAAAGATGCTTAGCACCAATTAGATTCATCTATATCTAAATCAAATTGTAAGATTAATCAATTAATTTTATCCTTTGTATTAATTGGTAGGCTAGAAGCAATTGTATAAATAACAAAAAGGGATTCCACCAGCATGAGACTGAAAATCAATTTCATTCTGAAAATTCAAAGGAAACTTGCAATTACACTATCTTCTCTAATATCATCACATCAAAGGGATTTAGTCCCTATATTTCTCCTGAAAACTTTTCTAAATTTTCTAGCAAATAAAAAACACAGAACAACTCATTGAATGAGCTCCATGTCTACTATTTGTGTCGGCTCAACTGCAAAAAGAACCACTGAAAGCCAATTATATAAATCAACAGATAATTAATAAAATACCCTGCAAGACTGTGAAGACTACTGCAATGATGCTCCTAATAATAGCAATCCTGTTCATACTTTGGCAGCTACGCGGACGTATTTACCGTCAATTATAAACCTGGAGCTTGAATCAATCTGCACCAGATAAAGAAGGAAATGATGATCAAGAAACAAACTCAGTAGGGTAAGATAACGATTCAGTTCTTCATATATAAATGATCCAAAGAAAATGATAACTGAAGGGGGAAAAAAAGGTAGAGTTATTTACACTCTAAAAATTACTCTGAACACTCTTATTTTAATAAAATTAATTTATTACAAATTTTAATACAACAATTTATTACAAAAAAATATACATCATGTAAATTACTATTTAAGAGCCAATATAACATAATTACTATGAACACATACATAGCACACCTATTATTTAACAAATAATTCTCGTCTTAAACCATAAAAAAATTATTTCCAACATCTTAAACAGTAATTAGTTGAACAAGGAAAAAATCAATATTTTGAAAGATTCTTACTAGAGACTTGTGATCCTTTTAATTTTTCAAAAATTATAATAAAAGTACAGTAAGAAACATGTTCATCTTTTTTTCCATTCAATATAAAATTAAAAATAAACAAAAATGTCTTAAACCTATCCCACTTCTTCTTCGATCCTTCCTCTTCTTGGCATCACGTTTTTGATCGATTGCCAATTGTATTTTGGGTGCACTTTTCCAATATCGAATATATTCATTAAATTAATTAAAAACTAATTATAGCTAAAATTAATTAAAGAATCCGTGTA
The DNA here is from genome assembly GCF_022201045.2 of Citrus sinensis. Lineage (NCBI taxonomy): Eukaryota > Viridiplantae > Streptophyta > Magnoliopsida > Sapindales > Rutaceae > Citrus > Citrus sinensis. The sequence goes on from NC_068556.1 coordinate 11,763,871, forward strand.
CAACTTGACTTGACCATTGCTGTAACTATATATATATATGTCAATTTTTAAAAAAAATGAATAATTCTATTGATGTTTTGATTAAATAAAGATAATTAATTTAAATGACTTAAGGATCTCTTTTTTTTTTTTTAAGTTTAAGAGTATAGAGAGTGAACTTAATTTTTCAAACTTAGTAGATGAGTGTATAGAGTGTTCAGCGAAAAGTTTTGATGCAAATAGCCCCACCCAAAACAAAATCATTGTCCCTTCCCTAAGCTGACCTTGTGCTCTATCACATTACTGAGTTGTGTTTCATCTTCCTGTATGCCAGATTCCTGCAGAGCCTTCAGGACTAGTTTTTTCAGTTTTTTCAACTTCAAAACTCCATCAGGAGTCTGCATTACAAACAGCAATGAAGAAAAAGTCAATGCACGTGTGCGAACAACAATGAAATGCATGGCATTCCCAGATGATAGCTCACTAGGTTTGGCCTCTTGCAATGTAAGTAAGAGGTCATGGGTTCAATTCCAAGAAGTTACATCTAATTCAGTGTGGGTGGGGTGGAATGTTTGGTAACTAGAAAGAAAAAAATGAAATGCAGGATAAACTGTGACTTCTAAGTCCAAGGGAAAGGAAAGTTTTACTTTCACATAGTCAGGGTTAGGTTAAAGATGAAAATATATAGCTGACCAAATATAAGTAGATCATTAAAATATTTTTAGTTACCCCATTTGAATAATACTGACACATAAGAATAGCATCCATAGAAACATACCGATTTCAGAGCTGAGGTTATCAACTTCTTCCATTTTATTTTGTTTTCGGTCTCTTCTATAAGCACATTATGTTTGGCTCTCTTTGATGACCTCTCTGTGTCCCCTGGCTTTTCTTTTTCCACTTGAATCACTTCCCCATTGACAGCTTCAACTGGAGTATTACTGCCAGTCTTAATTCCAGCACCATCTTTCTCCAATGCATGATGTTTTCTCTTCCCAGGAGATGGCAAGTTCACATTCAATGTGTCCGGGTCAATATGCTTTGCTTCTTTAGAGAGATTTTGCACTTTTGGTTCCTCAAAATGTTTATCGTTGGCCAATTCACCAGTTGAAACCTTCATTTCAGGAGCTGCTTCTGTTTGTTTAGCTTGTTGGTTAGCAGCATGGTAAGCTCGTGCCTTTGACTTATGCTTCTTTCCTTCAGAATGTAGAAGCAGGGTTTGCCTACTGGTTGCCTTAGTGTTGCAGAGACTGCAGAAACAGATATATACAGAGTAATATTCAAGAACCCAATCATAAGATTAGAAGTACTTGCAAATAGTAAGTGCAAGCTAAGTTCTATGCATGAACAATCTCACAAATTTAATGAAATCAAAGAACTCTCTTAAGTGTTAGTGTTCTATGAATAATACCGAAATTTGAGAAGAAATGGATCAAATTCAACCTAGCAACAACTTAGTTGTCTACCATTTTATTTTCCAAGTAATATCTGTAAAGCAAATAGGGCACAGCAAAAGGAGATACAAAAGTACACATACTTCCAACCTAGTTAATAGAATTCCAAAAAGAAAGGAGATGGGTGTTACTTTCTACAATCCAGTATCCACAAAGAGACTTTTATTATTAGTCTGATCACCATATCTTTGAAAGTTAAAGTAGTATATATTAATTTGCATCTGTAATTTCTAAAGTAAAAAAGACATAAAATTATATTTCAATAGGTTTTATTCTTCCATTCCCTTTGGAAATTGAAGAAGCATCCTTCAATGTTCCTTCCTAATATCATTTTCTTTCAACAAATCAGGAAAATGGTCTCACCAAAAAAGCTTTGTCCTACCTCATAACATAAAGTAGAAATGAAAATATACTGAACCCAAAAAGGAATAAAAAAAGAGTGGAAAAACTTCTAAAAGTTTTGGGCAGCAGGTTAAGTTAATTACATAATCTGAAAATGATAGTCAATTATTAAATCAGAACTAAAGAAAAACATTCAGCCTTTGACAAAAGAGAGGCTTGTATACTGAACGACTTCGCTGTGCATCAACATAAATAGATTGCAAAGCTCAATGCAATTACTACGGTCCTTAACATTATCATCATCAGTCACAACCAGCCTTCCTATTGATTCCTTATTTATAAAAATGGAAAAGACATGGAAAGTAAGCACGATAAAAATGTACATACCTACAAAACCAAGGTGGGCGTTCAGATAATCCAACATTTATATCAATATCAGGTTGCTGCTTTGATTCCTTGTTCGACTTGGCATTCATCCCATTTGACACTTTGCCTTCACCCTTAGGACCATATTTCTCCTGAGTACAAAAGTTTCAAATCCAAAGCCAAATGTCATAATCTGGCTGGACTCTTTAACACTTAAATATCAATCCAATATATCCTGGATTACATAGAACTCAAATCTGAAGCGAAAGTATACGAAGCCTGGATTCGGAAACTAACACATGGTAGAACAAATAACATTCTAATTATAAGTGAGAAATGCATGGCCATAATTTAATAACATTAATTAATCAGTGATACAGTAGAATTGGAAAGATAAGAAATGAGAAACACACCGCTTCAGTAATGCACTGTGTGTGGCTCTGAACATTTTGCTGCCCGAATATTTCTCCACAATCGATGCATGATAACTGAGCAATTAGCAAAAGCCAAAAAAGCTAATTATGATTATTATTCGAATATCTTAGTGGCAATGAATCTGCTGAATATTTCTCCCAAAAAAAAGAAAAAAAGAAAAACAACAAATAAGGGAAACGGAGACCTTGGAGGCACAGCAAATTCTGAAGTGATTGGAAAGCTTCGGCTTCTTCAGATTCTCGCCACAATCTTCACACTGAAACCACACCATCTTTTTTCTAGGGTTCAAGGGACGGAGAGAGCTGTGCAATTAGAAAGTAGGGTAATTCAGGGTTTTAAAATAATAGGATTTAATGACATATATCTTGTCATTAATGGAAACGTTGTGTCGTAGAGACAAATTAGAAGCTATAAAGATTAAAATGGGCCGGAGTGGTGGGCTTGCATTATACTGGAAGTCTACATACAAAGTCAACTTACTGAAATATGGGAGAAATTTTATTGATGTTGTAGTTGAGGAGTCGGATTTGGGGAAATGGCGTGTTACTGGTTTTTATGGTTTTCCTGAATCATGTCAACGTCGGGATTCATGAAACTTGCTTCGATCACTTGCTTCCTTCTCAAAGTTGCCGTGGGAGTGTCTAGGGGATTTTAATGACCTCTTACAATTGAGTGAGAAAAGAGGAAATCGCGAGCACCCAAACTGGAAGTTTCGTGGTTTCCAAGATGTTGTGGCTAATTCAGAGTTCATGGATTTGGGCATGGAAGGGTATCAATTCACGTGGGAAAGGTTTCGGGGAACTACAATTTGGGTGGAGGAGCGCTTGGATAGAGCTTTTGCGACTGCAAATTGGTTTTGGCTTTTCCCCAAAGCTAGAGTAGCTTGCCTTGAAGCATCCTGTTCCAATCACCTCCTGATTCTTTTAGAACCAGTTCCTTTGGTTCCTACGTCCAGATTCAAACAATTTCAGTTTGAGAATATGTGGCTTCGTGAACCCGATTGTGAGGAAATCGTTAAGGATAGCTGGAACGATCGAGGGGGCTGTTCAATTCAAGATAAAATCTTAGCTTGTGGTAATGAATTGAGGCGTTGGGGAGACCATCTCCCTGTGACTTTAAAGGTCGCATTTCTAAGTGTAAAAAGAGAATGAGCCTGTTACGAGGACGCCGCGACCGAGCCTGTTACGAGGACGCCGCGCTTTTTCGCTTTCTGCAGGATTTGGCCCGAACTGTTCGGCAGATTCCCACGCGTTACGCACCCGTTCGCCACTTTGTTCTCAACTGTTGACTAGGGCCAGTGGTGTACTCATCCGGACAAAGTTAATGATTTAATCGAGTACTTCACACAACTATTTTCTTCTGGTGGTAGTGTGTGTGATGAAGTTCTGGATTGTGTTAAGGTTCGAATTAATGCTGAAAAGAACCAGACCCTCATGGAGCCTTTCATAGCTGCAGATGTCCATGACGCCATCTTTAGTATGCATCCTAATAAATCGCCAGGTCCCGATGGTATGAATCCTGCATTTTATCAAAAATTTTGGCATATTGTTGGTAATGATATATCTATAGCTTTCTTGGACTGTATCTCTAATTGTGCATTCCCTGCTGCTTTAAATGATACATCCATTGTGTTGATCACTAAAAAGACACAGCCTGAACGGTTGGCCGATGTGAGACCAATAGCATTGTGCAATGTCTTGTACAAAATTATTGCAAAGATGTTGGCGAAACGTATGAAGGTAATTCTGGGCTCTCCTATTTCTGAAGCTCAAAGTGCCTTCGTACCTGGTCGAGCAATCACGGATAATATCCTAATTTCGGAAGAACTTGTACATTATCTAAAATGGAAGAGACAAGGAAAGGAGGGGGTCGCAGCTCTTAAGATTGATATGTCTAAAGCATATGACTAGATTGAATGGGGATTTCTTAAAGCAATTATGTTGAGAATGGGCTTTGCCGCTGATGGGTGGACTTAATAATGTTGTGTGTTACTACTGTTAATTACAAGATCATCCGTGAAGGCATAGAAGTGGGACCTATTGTGCTTAGCCGTGGACTTCGACAGGGCAATCCTTTATCGCCGTACATGTTCATCATTTGCGCAAAAAGGCTAAGCTCGCTGATCCATCATTATGAACAGGCGGGATTATTACATGGTGCTACAATGGCTAGGGGAGCACCTTCGATTACACACCTTTTTTTCACTGATGATTGCTTCCTATTCTTCAAAGCTACTGACCAAGAGGCTTGTTTAGTGAAGAATATTTTGACCATGTATGGATCCGCTTCGGGCCAGATAGTTAATTACAGCAAATCCTCAATATCTTTCAGTGCCAACGCCAAGGAGGAAGCTGTCAGATAGGTGTGTGGAGTTCTTGGAGTTGAAGCTACAGATGACCATGGTTTCTATCTTGGTTTACCATCTTGTATTGGCAGGTGGCAAAGTTGAGATTTTCAGATATATCCGAGACAAGGTATGGAAATGTCTTCAGGGGTGGAACCAAAAGCTACTTTCTAGAGTCGGAAAGGAGATTCTATTGAAGACAGTAGCACAGGCAATGCCTAATTTTGCCATGAATGTTTATCTCTTGCCCCTTGAGTTGTGTAGAGACCTTGAAAAAATGATGAACTTGTTTTGGTGTAGTACTCGTGGCAATGGCAGTGGAGGCATCAACTGCATGAGATGGGATAGATTGTGTAGGCCAAAAGCATATGGGGGACTTGGCTTCAAATAACTCCACAATTTTAATATAGCAATGTTAGGCAAACAAGGGTGGCGGTTACTATCTAATCCACAGACTCTTGTAAGTAAACTTTTCAAAGCTTGATATTTTCCTAAATCTTCCTTTGTTGAGGCTTCATTGGGCAGCAACCCGAGCTATGCTTGGAGATCGATTATGGCTGCTCAAAAAGTTATTATCTAGGGCAGCCGGACCCAAGTCGGGGGGGGGGGGGGGACAGCACACCACTATTGGTAATGCTCCTTGGCTCCCTGATAAGGAGAATGAACTTGTTACGACATAATTGACTGAAGAAATTGCTGCAGCCCCTATCAGTAGCCTCATGATACCGAACCAACGACGCTGGGATTATGATGTGATAAGGGACATTTTTAATAGAAGGGACTCTGAGCTAATCCTTCAGATTCCTCTTAGCTCACGACGTGCAAGTGATGAGTGGTATTGGCTTGCTGATTCGAAGGGGATTTACTCAGTTCGCAGCTGTTACAAGCTGCTAGACTCTATCAATGAGCCTCCTGACAGCTGTATTTGGTGCAAAATCTGGAAACTGGAAGTTCCTACAAAGGTCAAGAATTTCATTTGGCGTGCCGTAGCGAATGTTGTTCCCACTACTGATAATCTCATTCAACGACGTGTAGAGGTAAACTCCATATGTCCCATATGCAATGCATCAAACGAATCACTTTTGCATATTTTAGTAAAATGCCCTTTTGCTAAAACATGTTGGTTGTTATCGCTAGTTGGTTTTGTGGGTGGCTGTACGAATTTTGGTGTTTGGTTGGAGAACTTATTCACTCGTTGTAGCAGTGCTGATTGCAACATTGTGGCCATGATCTGTTGGAGTTTATGGATTAATCGAAATGGCAAGGTTTGGAGGAATAAATTCGGCAGGGTATCAACCATCCTTAATATGGCAGGCCAACATCTATTCCAGTGGCAGCAAGCTAAGAAGAACATTTTCATTATTTATGAACCTGCTGCTTTAAATCATGGGTCAATGTACTGGGAGAGACCTCGGGAGGGTTGGTTTAAATGTAATATTGATGCTGTGACTTTTCACTCGAGGGGAAAGGTTAGTTTTGGGGCTGTCATCAGTTGTTCAGAGGGCAGGTTTTTTGCAGCAAAATGTACTCCCTTGCTGGGACATTTTAGGGCTCGTGAGGCAGAAGCACAAGGTGTCAAATAAGCTCTTAGTTGGATTAAGTGTATTCATGCTCTTCCAATTATTATTAAAATAGACTGTTTGGAGGTGTTCAATGCTATAAGCGACAATACTGTCTATCCTAATGGTTTTGGTCTTGTAATAGATGATTGTTGAGCTTTAGCTCGCTCCCTAGGAGAAGTGACTTTCTCTTTTGTTCGTCGATCTGCGACACTGCCGCCCATACTGTTGCAAGGGTGGGGAGTTCTATGTCAGGTCCGAGTGAGTGGAGACATGTTCCACCTCCCTGGTTATCTACTGCTTTGTCTATTTAATGAAATTCATATTTCCCTAAAAAAAAATGACATATATCTTCTTTGGTGGGCTCAGGAAATGTTTGGTTGCATTTTATAATTTTTACAATTTCATAATATATTGTCCAATCCCAACCTCAACCTCATTTGACAAGATTTTTAGTTTGGACACATTAATCTTCCAAATGAAAGGCATAAGTTATCAACAATTTAACTAATTAATTAAAATTAGTTTGTAATAATAAATTATTCATTCTTAAATAACAATATTATGATTGTGATTAACTTATTTCATAAAACAAATAAAATTTACTTACATTTAATTAATTTTCATTCACGTTAATTTAAATAATTTTTAGGAATTTTAATCCTACCCAAGATTTTGCAAGCAACAATATCAAACAAATAATTAATAGAAACATAGATGGAAAATAAAATCAATCACACAACATAAGAATTTACGTAGAAAACTCTTATATTGAAGGAAAAACCACAGCCGTCAAGGATGATGATAGAAAAATCTACTATGTGAAAAATTATTACAATCACTCTAGTATTTTTTCTCACACTCACTCAACCTCTCAATAGACTTACTGCTTCTCTCACACTAGAAATTGTTTACTTGTAGAGAACTTATTGTTGTGTTATGTCAACAAGTGAACCCAACCTCCCTATATATAATGATTATTTTTTGTAATATAAGTATTATTTTTCTTATACTAATTGTACTCCTCCTTGAATAAGTCAAATTTCAAACAAGAAATTACTTATTCATTAAATACGAATCTTACTAAATAAGAAAATATCCTAAGAAATCTTTATTGAAAAATAAGATATATTTCCTAACAATCTCTACTTTGGCAAATTTTTCAATTAGGTGACGAAACATGATCCATCGTGTTTCCACACAACCATGTTATCTCCACCTTCTTTATCTGCCTAAAACTACACTCACATAGGGCTTATGAGAATCGCTAATCTTGTGCTTTATCCAGCAACTATAATTCTCTACACCAAGAATTATCATACTCCACCTTATCTAGAGTATACAAATTCGACACATGTCGATCATCTTACTGAAAAACCTACTCTCATGTTTGCCTTCCTCGAGAGTCTTTAGCCATAAACAAAAGATTCCACCACACCTTGTATAAATGCCAAACCATGCCTTGTGTGCAAATCTTGGGGACTCGTTAGCATTAACACATCCTTTTCCATAGTACACTAAAAAGGATAAACCAGTCTCCCATGTATAAAAGAGACACACCACTAGCTAAAATTATCAGTATCTCCATCTCCCGATTTAAAGCTATTTAATGAACTTGCTCTATTCCGACAATCGTTTCTGAGGTGTCTTGATTGAAATTTTCAATATCTCTATTCCGACAATCTTTTCAGGGGTATTTTGGTCATCTCACGATTAATGAGAAGTCGGACAGCAGAACGAATATAATTTTTTAGCTCAAAATAGCTAAAAACCTCAGGAAGGACTAAAGGGCAAAATCGTATACGTGAACAATATCGTATATATGAACAATATTATATATATGAATAGTATTGTATACGTGAACAATGCTGTAATTTGAGAATCTTGGTGGGGCCCAACTGATGTGTCATTGATCGGCAGACATGGCACTGACTGATGACATGGCAGTACATTATTGGACCAAAAAATTAACTTTTGTGTTGATTGATGATGTGGCAGCATATTAGTGGACAAAAAAAATGCACACATGATACATGCACATACATGGAATGACAGCCCTGATGATGTGTTCTATCCAATCAGAACTTGCCACATGGCGTAATCCTAAGCATCTAAATTGTTTTAATTCTGATGGCCATGATTTACTCAGTGTATCCATAAATAAGGGACTACTCCCTCTAATTTGACACTCGTTACTTAATTTTTGAGCTTCATTTTATGTATTTCCTTATTTATCTTGTATTTTCTATGTATTTTAATAAAAATTTTATTTTACCCATAGTTAAAAAATGAGTAGCTAATTTATTTTCAAGCTTGGGTTAAAGATAAAGCCTGAACATGATCCATAGGCTTAATTTGATAAGTTTACTTTCTCTTTCTTTGAATTATTTAGGTTGTTTTGACTCACCGTTGACAGATAAGAATAATCTTGTCTAGATTTTGCATTGGTATACCGGCTCCCTAGTGCGAAATTATTATTATTTGTCACGATGAGCACTTTATACTATATTAATTAGAGAAAAAATTCCCCTATAGTCTTTGTGGTTTGTCTTGACTAGGGATGACAAAACAATCCCAGTCCACCCTAGATCTGAAAACATCCGAAAGTTTCGGATCCTGAAAAATATGAATCCACACATTAAAAAATACGGATCCAGAGCCTAAGAATTATAATCCGTGCGAATCCAAATCGGGATCCGGATGCAAGTGCATTCAGAAAGCCGGATATTTAGATCCAAATTAATTTTAATTGTATTATTAATTTAATCAAATTTGCATTCAAAATAATATAAGTTAAAATTGAAAAAAAAATCCAGTGACCCTAAACCATTCACGCCTCACGCCTCCTGCTCCCCACCACTCACAAGCGGCTGAAATCAAAAGCCACCCCAAATCCCTAACCGTTGAACGCCATCTGCCTGGCAATCGCTGTCATCGAAGGCTAGATGCCTTGCCTAACCTGAGCACGCGTTGCTGTTGTCAGACGCGGGCTGCCTTGTCTCGCCTTGCTCAGTGCACTTTGCTGTAATCGAACGCCAACAAACCACTGCATCAATGGCTCGCGAATGCACACCACACATGGCTGCCTTATCTATTCTTTTTGTCTTTGGTCGCTGTTAATACAAAAGGTGAGCACGCAAATTTCCAGCAAATCAATTTTAGATTTTCAGTGAGCAAGGGCGAGGCATTTTTGGTGTCATTTTGTGCTTTCGTGGATTGCATTTACACAACCATTCAAATCAAATCAGTTGGTGGTGGCCTCTCATAATTATTATCTATCATCATCTTCTGTTGTTGTTGTTGTTATTGTTGTTGTTGTTGTTGTTGTTGTTGTTGTTATTATTATTATTTAGTTTTTAAATTAATTATTGTCATTATGCATAAATATAGTTTGTGATCTTCCTTAACTTTATGAATTACTTTAATTTCATATTTACTTTAATTAATTAATTAATTGGGTTTTTGGTTTAATTACTTAAATTAAATGCATTAATTTTATTTGTGGATTTTAATGGTGGTACTTGAATTTATGTTATTTTTTATGTTTAATTTATGTTATGATATTTTTATTTGTAGATTTATGATGTTGTTGTATGATATTTATGTTTAATTGTTAATTGTTGGATAATAATTGAATTTTATTTGACATTATTATTTAAATTGTTGAATTTTTAAATTATATTTTAAACTTATTTAATTTTAATTTTTACGGATCCGGATATCCGGAATATGCTCCTGCATCCGTTGCGGATATTACCCACATCCGGATCCGCATAATTTTTTGTGGATCCGGACATAAAAATCTAAATCCAGATCCAGATTTGGAGTTTGCCAACCCTAGTCTTAACTCAATGTTGACAGAGAATTCATCTAAGTTATTTAGTGGACAATCTTGCCGCATTGTTGATAGTAGGATTATTTTCACCTAGCACAACGTGTTCTTGATATCATATTTAACATAAGATTATTTCCCCCGGCACAATGAGCACTTGATACCATATTTATTAGAGTTAGGGTAATGAGGAGTGAAAATATCCCCTCATAAATTAATTAGAACTAAAAATGAATATTAAGCCTATGGTGAAATGTTGAGTGTGAATCCAAAAACTCAAGCACTTTATTGGCATTATTTTCATTCTTAATTCATTCCTGCTATTTTTGTTTCTTAGTATTACTCAAAAATCATCTCCAGCCAGTTCATATAAACACTTAGAAAATTAAACCTAAACATAATTAAATCTATCTCCTTGTGAGATCGACATTCGTCTCCATTGATCTATACTGCAGTAGATTATTGTCCTTGTGAGTACAATAAAATTTGCATAACAAGAGGCCTACCCCAATCCACACCCTATTAAAAATTTTGCCTCCATTCCCCACCATATTCCCAAATAAATTTAGTGGGGTGTGGATGGGAAATCCATATATGGGAACTGATTTCCTCATCCCCACTCCATTCCCCTTTTACTTATTTTATAATAGGTATGGATATATGATTTTAGTAAATTAAAAATTAGAGACTTCAATAAAATCATTATCATATTATAAAGTGTTTAAAAAAAACTCTAAAAATATGAAATAATATCTTGAAATGAGATCAAAACTGAAAAATGTTCGAAGAGAGCAGCACCTAAGAGAGAAAAGAAAACATAATAATGCTTAAAGGTTGAATAAGAATTATATCATAGGGTTTTATTTTAATTATAACCTATTTATATTAAGTAAAAATAAAAGAGAAAGTTTGTTAACCAATATTGTAGCTGATAAAACAAAAATTATTGAATAAAAATTAAAAATATTTATATATAATGTGGATTAGGGTGAGGGTAGGGTGGGGAGTACAAAACCAAATCCCACCTCATTAAAAATTTTGAGATTATTTTTCCCATATTCCCTACCCTACTCCCCAAAAATTATTCAAAATTTACTGTATTTGGGGTGGGGTCCCATGGGGCACCAAACTTGTGGTGGATTTTACCATCCTTATGATTAGTATCCTGAATAAAGTGACAAGACTCAAAAGTATTCAAGAGTGTCTTGTTATATTATAGCTCGGTGAGTCCAAGGTCGATCTACAGAAAAAAGATTTAATTTGTTTATTTAACTTTATCTAAAAAAATGAAAATAAAATTTAAATATATGCAATTTAATTTGATAAAAACTATGAAATTAAATTAGATAGGGTTGTGAATCAACTCTTAGTAATAAATATAATTTAATAAATTCTTTCTATTTTTATTTTATTGCCCAAAATATTAATTATATAAATTATCATTATTTTCCTATTAATTTTATTATAGATTAAGTATGTATTGTGCCAAAATTTAATTTGTTTACAATAAGTTAAAATACCATTTTACCATACCTTATATTAAGATTAGGAAATAGAACTGCGCTTCGTGCAGCTTTAAAAAAAGAATTTAGTATTATCTTTTTTTTTTTTTTTGCACTTGATGAAACTGATAAAAAATATGAATTGATAAAGATGTCTCAACCTTATAAAACTAATGTTATTTATGAAAGTTAATTATTTTTTTGTTAACTTTAAAAATATATATTAATGTGTATAGTTAAGTGTATACAACCTTTTCATCAATAAAAATTATGTTCACACTAATCAATTCTCCATTCTTCTTGATATTAACAGACTCCTCCATCTTACAAAACCTAACTCTTATCGTCCAACTATCTTTACCATTATTTAACTCATGAAGAAAATAGTACTCCATGAAGCATACAATACTAAAAATTCAAATAAGTCAAAAAATAAAAATACAAGAACACTTCTAAAGAGGATGTTGGTTAAATAAAATAAAAAAACTCAAACATAACAAATCTTAAATACTTAATATTTATAGAGTTTAAAGAAGCCAAAAGACACTAAACAAAAGGTTGCATAATTAAATATGAGATTACGACATTAAAATTAGGCCCTAGTGGCATTGGTGAGGGAAGATGAAGGAAATTTTCTTCCTATATTAATTAGTTGATGTATTTTAAACCACTAAAGTTTAGTTGTTGGCTTAATAAAATAAATGAATATTTCAAAACTTATAATTAATTATTATTAATGGTTACATATTGTTGAATTTAAATAGAAAGAGGAAGAGACATATAATCTAATAATTATTTCTATTTTTAATATTTTTGTAATGTAATTATTTTTTAATCTCAACTAATATATTAGATAATAGAGAATATAAAAAGATGAGAAATAATGATGTCACAAGTCTTAACTACTTAATATTTATCGAGTTTGAAGAAATCAAAAGGCACTAAACAAAATGTTGCATAATTAAATATAGGATTATGATATTAAAATTAGGCCCTAATGACATTGTTGAGGGAAGATGAAGAAACCTTCCTTCCTATATTAAATAATTGATGTATTTAAGCCACTAAAGTTTAATTATTGGCATAATAAAATAAATGAATGTTTCAAGATTTATAATTAATTATTATTAATGGTTACATATTATTGAATTTAAATAGAAAGAGGAAGAGACATGTAATCTTTTGTAATCTAATAATTATTTTTAATTTTTAATATTTTGTAATGTAATTATTTTTTTAATCTCAACCAATTTATTAAATAATAGAGAATACAAAAAGATAAAACCTTTACATAATTGTTATTGTGTAATAACAATCAAATTAATTATGAGAAGATGAAAAGCCAAATCTTAAAAAATAAATCTCTATTTATTAGATAATAGAGAATATACAAAGATGAGAAATTGTGATGCCACATCACCTCCACAAGTCCCAACTTTATATATATATATATATAGATATTAAGAATTTATTGTGCCAAACTCTCTTATTTATCTATAATAAATCAAAATTTCAAAATATAAAATATGTATAAAATTAAACAGAAAATAATTTAATTTATATAGTTAAAATATAATTTGATTAAATCATATTTTCTTACTCAGAGTTTCACCTCACCCTAACTATTAGTATTTAGCTAAACATATTTGAAATAAAGGAAATTATTAAAATTGAAAAATTCATAAAAAATGGTATTTGAAATTGAAATAAAACTAACTTTATTTGTTGAAAATATATTATAAAGAGAGATGAGAAGAAGAATTTGAGGGGAAAGAAGAGAAGAAAAAGTGTGGAGAGGTGTGTTCCCCCCTCTCTATTTATACTAATACATGGTTAATCCACACCATACAAATAAATAAAGCAAATTACATCTTAGCCATATATTTGTCCCACTTACAAAATATAAACCAACTTAATCCACTCAAGTACATCTAACACATTCCACTAACAATTACAATACCTAACATAGTAAAAACTTATAATTTCACAGTTACCACATTTACCGTGGTAAAAACTTATAAATTTCCAACAAAAGTGGCAGTTCCTTCTCGACAATGACCTAATTTTTGAAACTTCTGGAATCTAAATTTAACATCCGTACATTTGTTTGGAGCCCCAAATTACGTGAAATTATTATTTTTACCTAATAAACCACAAAATACATAAAATAAAATATTTAGAAAATAATTAGAAATTCATAATATGTTACATAATTATAAATGTGAATTATATTATAAGCACAAAATAACAATTTTATCCCTTAATAAACATACATTTTTTAACACTAATCACAAGGCATGAATTTTAGACATGGTCAATTAATCCTTTTAGTGCTTCTTTCATTTTAGACCTCTATGGATGCTTAATGGATCTTATAAAGCTTAGCAAACTGTTTCTTATCATTCCCCCTCTCTTAAAAGAGATTTGTCCTCAAATCTTCATGTACATTAAAAGGAGACAAATAAGCAACATTAAAGCTTGCATTTACAATATACTTACATGGAAGATCCAACTTGTAAACATTGTCATTCATCATTTCAATCACTTGAAATCGTCCATCTACCATAAGGAGTAGTTTAGAACACCCCTAAATAGGGAACTATTGCTTCTACAAAGGGACTAAAAGTCCCTCTATGCTGCAAAAGGCTATTTCAAACTGTTGGATCCAATTTAAATGAATCCAAAGGTTGAAATTTATTATCTATTAAAAATAAAGAAATTATGAAGTAAAAATTTAAAAAAACAAGGGAATCATTTGGAAAGGTAACATGTACCAATTATTACTATTCTAAATTCCTATTTTCTTAGTCATAAGAAATCATAAAGCAAGAAAGATATACAAAAAGAAGAGGAGGACAAGGTCCTTCACAACTCAGACAAGAGGCAAAATTACCACTTTAAAGGAGGAAGAGACAATAATGAGCTTCTATTAAAACTAAGGATATGCCCTTATTTGGCAAAGAAAACTTTGAGATCTTCACAAGTTGATAAGGTCTTTTGTTGTAATTGGATGATACTAAGTGGCTCTTTTTGATGATTTAAATTAGCGGTTTATTCTTGTGTGTGGATGGTGAGAAAATTGATGAGATGAAATTAGGTTTTTGTTGCCATTTTTTTTTTCATCTTTTTTGGGATTGATTGATTTGCAATTTGATTGTAGAAATAAATTGTGAATTAAAGAAACTTTTAGTTGGAAAATGAAGAGAGGTTTTAGGTTTTTTGGTTTTGGTTTTTCAAATTTGTGTAGGATTTATTTTGGATTTGATTTGCTGCTATTTTTGGATGAAATTTGTTAGTAATTTTTTTTTGTTGTTTTGGGCTTTATTTGCCACTATTTCTCAGTAAAATTTTTATTGTTTTTGAGTAAATTTACCTCTATTTTTAAGTTAAATTTGCTGTTATTTCTGGGTAAATTCACTGTTGTTTTTAGGTTAAATTTGTTACTAGTTATGCGTAAATTTTCTACTCTTTTGGACTTGTTTTGTTGTTGCTTTTAGGCAAAATATTTTTCATTTTTGGGTAAATTTACTACTGTTTCTACGTTAAATTTGCTATTGTTTCTAGTTAAATTGATGATATTTTTGGGCTTTCTTTGTTGTCGTTTCTGGGGTTAAATTTGTTGCTACTTTTAGGTAAATATTTTGCTGTATTTGGGGTCCTATGATAGGTTTGCTTTATTTCTGAGTTGAGCCTTTGTTGGTTACCTTATTTTTCTCCTTACAAAGAGAATTAATTGTGCTTTTGAAAAATCTATAGATTAAGAAACCGAGCTCTTTTGTTTTCCTTAAGATCTACATATAAAAGATGCTTGGATAAGGTGTTCTATAATTTTTTTAAGAATATAATCTTGAATTTATATTTTTAAAGAGAATGCAATTTGACTTGGAAACACATTTGATATTTCGTGTGTCTTGTTAATGCTAGGGATTTATATTAGAACTGTAGTTGTTGAACCAAATGACTATATGACATTGATTTTGACGATAACAATGACGTATTAAGAGTTTATTGGTAAATATATGTTTCAAATCCCACTAGCTCTTAGTAGATTAAAGATAAAAAATCTTCCTTGTGAGAACCAGTTCAAAGAATCCAACTGGATAAAAGTTCAAAACTCATCAAATCAAGGACAAGCATCAAGGGTACTAGCTTAGGTGATTTCTCTTATTAACAACTCTTGTAAAGTTAGTATAATTAAATGAATGCATGTTCTAGCACTTAAAAACTCAAACTATTTTTATAACATTTTAAAGAAAGTCATTTTCATAAGACAAATGTTGTACTTTAAAAGGAAAAATTATTTTATGAAATAAGTAGTTTTCAAAGCTAATGGACTAAATTGATGAATGTTTTTGTGAACTTTGAAATCCTAGAAATGGGTTTATCTGAATCTTCATAAAAATTTAGGAAAAAATTATGATTTCAAAAAACTTATTAGTGAATAGTTTATGGCAAGTGTTGGTTAATTTTTACTCAATTGCTACTGATGCAAATGTGCAAGTGTACATAATAAGTAATAAAGTGATGAGTATTCAAGTTCGTCTCCACATGGATTAATATTACTAGAAATGCTACAACAATCACAATAGTGCAATCTGACTTAATTTTAAGATGAACAAATTTAAAGTTGATTGCTACCGAACTTAACAATTGTAAAGAAATAAAACAAATAAATGCAGTAATGAAATAAGTTAAATAAATTACGTAGAAGAATCAAATGAGAATGAGGTAGTTGAATGCTCAAACTCTCTTCATGGGTTGACTGCTTTTCATCAAATTAACACCAGTTGCTACAACAATTTCTATAGCACTAGGCAGAATTATGTTGTATCCTCAGCTATCGCGTGTTGGACTTCTCATACTCTTACGCATCGTAACAATGACCAATTGCTATTCTACCTAAGGCATGGCATTATAAGCATCTTCTCTCTCTACCCTACAAGGTGAATGCCTATGTCTAGTTCTTCACAAATCTTAACTCCAAGTATAACCCTTATGGGATTCAAGATAAACTTCATTCAGGAAACTAAAACTAAGGTCAAGTATTACTCTAATAATATCCACTAAGACAAGCCCTTTTGCGGCTCTATCTTAACTTGAACCATTAAATGGGTGGTCAACCGAAATAACAGTTATAAGTAAAATGCTACAACAATTATATAGCAACTCATAAGAACAGTTAAAGACCCATTAGATTGTTTGTCATCTAAATACAAGCAAGTTTAGTTCATACTTTGGAAAAGAAAAAAAAACAGCAAAATATCGGTTATGAAATACATCGGTTCAATCAAAGAGTAAAAAAAAGAACAAATAGAGAACGATGAGAATTGAATCCAAATAACTCCGCTGGATTCTTCACTGATGCAGACTCGGTTCCCTTGAATTCTGATTGTTTTCTTCTTTTCCTCTTTATTTTTCCAATGTTAATTACTTGCCTTCGTTTTTATATGATGCGCGCTCCTTTTTATAACTGAAAACTAGGGTAAACACAAGCATAAGGTGTGCATGAGTCAAATTAGGAACCTGCAGATCGCTATTCTGCAGATATCCCGTGCTAAGCTTTCTCTTTCGTTGTTCCAAGATTGCTACAGCAATGGGTTCTCCCTCAACTGCTACAGCACTGCACTGCTCTAGATTTTGTTTCACTTCTTTGGTGGCCATATTCTTCCTCCATTTTGCCATCCTTCTACATAAGCATCCCTTGCATGAATTATAAGCTTCTGAAAACCTATAATTATGCATATGTTTTGCGCACAAATTACTCTAAATCAAGAAAAACTTATTAAGACTAAACTAAAATGAATGTTTATGCAAAACGTAATGAAAATGTAATAAAAGTACATCATTTACTCTCTAAGTGATCTTAATTTAAGTCTAGAATTGCCATAATAACTCTCATTTCATGGAGTTATCACACCCCGAAACTTAAACCGTTACCTATCCTCAAATAATGATAACATACTAACACTTCATGCACACAATCATACAACAAACAACTTAGCTCTGTCATCAAATTTGCAAGGATTCTTCCACCCTCAGGTTACAATTCTAATCATGCAACATGGCCATAGCAGTTCAGTTCTACACTTAAGCTTCCTTCTGTCCAGAGTGTGTGTGTGCCACTTTGATCATATTCCAAAGGTGCTACAACATTACCAAAACATTGTATGTAATTAAGAGGTAGAACACAATTATATTTACATATGAGGTAGAGGACATCACACATACTCAAACTGTGCTATAATAAAAATAAAAACTTAAGAGTACTCAACCCTCTTCACTGCAACATTCATTTATCATATGAATGTCGATCACTTGTAATGATGACACCCAATTACTTAATCAATGCACAAATTAAAGTTGTTGTAACAATATCCGTATCATAGCCTTATCTAGAGATATCTTTTTAACTTAAAGCTGAACATGGGGCTCATGAATAGACTTGATTACTCAATATCCTAGACAGAGGGCTTTTCTTTTCTTTTCTCTTTTTTATTTTATTTTATTTTATGCTATAGCAGTGCTCATAACTCTTGTTGCTTTTAGACTCAAGTCTGCATATGGGGTACATACTCAGCCCTGGTTACTCAGCAACTTGAGCCATTGGGGAGAAGTTCAATTCATAATGAGCATAGTTTAACCAAAATTTTCCCCCAACTTGAGATATTCTACTCCTTCCTGTTTTCTTGGCTTTGCTACAACATCCTTATAAAACCCAATCAAAGTCTAAGTGTTAGGACAAAATTTCAACCTCCATCTACACTATCTCTACTTGGCATTCTTATAATAACACTCATTTTATCTTCATTAGGTTTTCAAATCCATATAAAAATATTAGATAACAGAGCTTCACATAACACAAACATAAACACACATTCAGAACACACAGAAACACAACTCCCCCAAACTTAAATGGTGCTGTGTCCTCACAAGCACACAAAACAAAACCATATAAACAAAAAAAAGGACATGTAGAAAGAATCAGAAAATTAAAACTTAACGAAAGAAAAGTTTTTCAGAACTAAATAAAATGACTAGCAGGGAGGGGATACTCTCCTGTTGTTTAGACACTGCTACAACATTGTGTAGTGACTTCAGCGCTTTTTGGATGCACTTCGCAGCTTATCCTTACGGGATTCTTGTGGTGAGGTGGCTGGCAATGTCTTCTTCTTTTTTTGTAATAGGCTGGCGGGAGGGGTTGCAGTTGGGGTATCTTGCTTGGCTGAAACAGATCTGGTCCTTTTTGGTTCTGGTGATGCTGCTGCAGCAACGCTTCCAGAAGTGCCTCCATTTCTTTTGCTGGTTTCTCTAGGACTAGCACGAATAGTATTGCTAAGAGTTTGCTGTGGAGGAGCTGGAGCGGGGGCATCAGCTGCATGTCCCTCAGCCGTGATGGCGGCAATGATATCAAATAGCTGCTTAGTCTCTGTGGGTGTACGAGTGACTCTGGTTGCTGCAGCTTCTAGCTCTGCATCAATTTGTTCGGCTTCATCATTAGAGGCAGGACGGGTAGTTACTTTTTCCTTGCCCTTCTTAGAAAGAACTAGAATGAGAGGCTCCTCTGCTGGTTCATCTTCTTTCTCCTCTTGTATGATGTGCTTTTTTCTGGACTTGGAAGAGGTCCTGACTGGGGGTTCCTCGCGTTCTTTCTCAGATTCTTCCTTTGCCTCTATTGGTGAACTGTCAGTTGCAGACTTGTCACTCTCTTCTTCAGGTTGGTCAGATTGGTCAGCAGTTTCTAATTCAGCCTCTGCTTGTGGTTCTGTTGCAGATTCCTCTTCTGGTTCATATGTGTCAGTAGTTTCTTCACTGACTTCTGTTGGAGCCTCTGTAGTGTTGGTGTCAAAATTGTACTGCTGGAGTAACGTATCAGGGAAATTCCGGTGGGTACTTTTTATGTATACAACAAATTGGTGTAGGTGGCTTTCCAAGTGCTGTAAATAGCTCTAAAACTAATCGTTTTCCCTTTGCTGAGCTTCAACACATTGAGTGATGCTGGTGCTGAGTGCTTGTATTCTATGTTTTAACCCAATAGCTCGTCTCACCCCTGTTACAGCAGCTGGTTCAGATGTGGCCCCAACAACTTCACCAGTAATTCTCTTGATGGTGCGTACAGTAAGGGCACAATCATTCTTGACATGTTCATCTTTTGCATCAAGACGAACTCCCGATACCACACAGATGCTGGTGATGAGTGAAGGAAATAGCAAGGCAGCTGCTTTGTGATTTTTCATTGCACAGTCCCGAATTTCTTTTTTGATAATGCTTCCCACATCTATGGAAAACCCTATAACAATAACATACAACAATACCAACCTTTCTTGTGAAACAGTAGTAGTGTGGGCGGTTGGTATAAGTCTGGATTTCAAAAATTTTACCCACACCTTGGCAATGGGTTTTAAATCGATCTTGTTAATTACACGCCCTTCCTCATTAGCCCATGAAGCACCCTCTACTATAAGTGTCGTGAAAATTTTGTTCCATCGTTGTGAGGTTAATTTGTCAAGCAATTGGGCATACTCGTAATTAATTTCAGTAGGTAAATTATAGAAAGCATTTATAACTCGAGAATCTAATAGACCAAGCGAGTTTCTTACCCATATGTTGTGCTGACTAGAGCTTACCAAATTGGCGTAAAATTCTTTCACTACTGGCAACACCGGGTCTCGAGGGTGGTTACAAAACTCTAGCCACCCGCGCTTTGCTGCAATATTGTACAATGATTACACAATTCCTGTGGGTTGAGGTGGAAACTGAAATCCTTTTTCTTCTAGAATCTTGTGCGGTTCAATGAATTCTTCATATTTTTCTTCCGTATGGTAACTTTGGAAGCGTGAATGATCTTTTAATCGGCTGGCTGTCCTTTTGTACCTTGGCATTGCTATAGCAGTAAGAATTCGATGGTAATATGTCCAGGAGTAAAATGAGAAGAAGAAGTTAAGAAGTATTTGAGTCGTGACTGTGAAGGAGAGGGAAAATAGTGTCAGAGGTCATTAAGCACAATAACTCCCTTATATAGGGTGAATTAAATAAAAACAAATTCGGTAAAAAGAGATAAATTAAGGAAGAATATTTTTCAAATTCATTAAGCATATCTCATAAAAATAGGCAAGAGAAATTAGTGCATTAATTTCAGAGGTATTCTTCCTTAATTTCTATCCAAATCCATTCACCCATCTGTCACATATTATTTCCAACGATAAGTGAGAGGCTCCATCTTTAAGTTACTGTAACAGTAATATTGGTTGCTGCAGCACCCAATTGTTTGCTCTAGCAACGGTTACATACTCTCCTCCAATAGCTACTGACTGTTACCAGTACAGCCCCAATTGTTAGTATGGAATCCATTTGTCACATACATTTCTCTTGAGAAATTCAAAAATCAATCATAATTTAAAGATAAAATCAATCCTAAAAAAGATAAAAAAATAAAATAAAAATAAAAGTTAAATAATCCTAAATAAGAGAAGTAAAAATAATAAAAATATTAAAATGAATTAAAATAAAAGGAAAAATATTTAACAAAACCAATGAGGAGCCATCTAATTTGAAGTGACTGCCTTCGCAATGGGTTGCCTCCCATTGAGCGCTTGATTTAAGGTCCTTTAGCCTGACCTTACTTGAGTGCTCATAAACTTGGTTCTTTAAGGAGTAAGACCTTCTTTGAACAATCAGCAGCTGAGTGTATGTAGTGTTTAACCCTGTGCCCATTGACTTTGAATTCTTAGCCTGGTTTTTCATCTAGAAGATCAATAGCCCCATAAGGATAAATTCTGAACAGTTTCAAGGGTCCAGACCATCGAAATTTCAGTTTTCCTGGAAACAGTCTTAGCCTAGTATTATGAAGCAGTACTAGTTGACCAGGGATTAATTTCCTGTGTTGGATATGTTTGTCATACTAGTGCTTTGTTCTCTCTCTATAAATTCTTGCATTTTCATATGAGAACATACGGAATTCATCAAGCTCACATAGTTGAAGTTTCCTTTGCTCTGCTGCAGCATGTATATCCCAATTTAATTGCTTTAGTGCCCAGTATGCTTTGTGCTCTAGCTCGAATGGCAAGTGACAAGCTTTCCCATACACAATTCGGTAGGGAGACATGCCAAGTGGTGTTTTGTATGCTATTCTGTAGGCCCATAAAGAGTCCTGTAAGTACAGGGACCAATCATTCCTTGATGAGTTCACCATTTTTTCTAAGATTTTCTTAATCTTTCTATTAGATACTTCCACCTGGCCATTGGATTGTAGGTGATATGCTATTGCTACTTTATATCTGACTCCATATTTTACCATGGCTACAGCAAATACTTTGTTGTAAAAATGAGTACCCTCATCATTAATAATTGCTCTTGGAGTGCCAAAACTGGAAAAAATGTTTTCTTAAGAAAGTCTACAACTACTCTAGCATCATTGGTCGGTAATGATGCAGCTTCTACCCATTTGGAGACATAATCCACAGCAATCAGGATATATAGGTTCCTAAAGGATGGTGGAAAAGGACCCATGAAATCTATCCCCCATACATAAAAAACCTCAACTTCCAGAATGTTTGATAATGACATTTCATGTCTTTGAGTTATGTTTCCTGTCCTTTGACACCTGTTACAATATTTAGCAAACTCATCAGCATCTTTAAAAATAGAAGGCCAGTAATAACCTAATTGCAGAACCTTAGCAGCTGTTCTGTGACCACCAAAATGTCCTCCATATGCTGCAGCATGGTAGTATTCCAGTATGTGAGGAATTTCTTCATCTGAAGCACATCTTCGTATTACTTGATCTGAGCATAACTTATACAAATATGGGTCATCCCACTGGTAGCTTCTAACATCATGAAGAAATTTCTTTTTCTGCTGAAACTTCAAATCAGGTGGTAGCAATCCACTTATTAAGTAGTTAGAAAAATTTGCATACCATGGAGGTCCTGATTAATGCAGCATCTGTGCTTGCTGTACTACTAACAGTTGTTCATCAGGAAAAGTTTCAGTGATGTCTTTTTTTGTCAATGTGCTTGTGTCTGCTTCTAGCCTCGACAGATGGTCTGCTACTTGATTCTCAATCCCCTTTCTATCTTTAATTTCCAAATCAAACTCCTGAAGCAATAAAATCCATCTTATTAATCTTGGTTTAGCATCCTTTTTTGAGATTAGGTACTTGATTACTGCATGGTCTGTGTACACTGTCACTTTAGTACCCACCAAGTAAGCTCGAAATTTATCGAAAGCAAATACTACTGCTAGCAACTCTTTCTCTGTAGTGGTGTAATTAATATGAGTTTGAGTAAGAGTTTTGCTGGCGTGGTATATAGAGTGGAAAATCTTATTCTTCCTCTGCCCTAACACTGCCCCAATAGAATGGTCATTGGTATCACACATCATTTCAAATGGTAGCGTCCAATCTGGCGATATGACCACTGGTGCTGTGATAAAAGCTTTCTTTAATTCTTTAAAGGTTTGAAGACAATCTTTATCAAAATGAAAGGGCTTGTCATGTTCTAGCAATGAGCATAATGGTTTAGCTACCTTCGAAAAATCTTTTATGAATTTTCTATAAAATCCAGCATGACCCAAAAAACTTCTAATCCCTTTGATTGAAGTGGGGGGTGGCAATTTATCTATCACTTCTATTTTTATTTTATCCACCTCTATGCCCTTCTTGGACACCTTATGACCCAATACTATGCCTTCTTGCACCATGAAGTGTCATTTTTCCCAATTGAGTACTAAGTTAGTCATCTCACATCTTTTAAGAACTTTTTCTAGATTGTGTAAACAGTCAGTATATGTTTCACCAAAGACTGAGAAATCATCCATAAAGACTTCCAATGTTTGCTCCACCGTATCTGAAAAAATAGACATCATACATCTCTGAAAAGTTGCTGGCGCATTGCATAAACCAAAGGGCATCCTTCTGAAGGCAAAAGTTCCATAACAACAGGTAAATGTAGTCTTTTCCTGATCCTCTGGAGTTATAGCAATTTGGTTGTAGCCTGAATACCCATCTAGGAAACAATAATATTGTTTTCCAGCATGTCTGTCCAACATTTGATCTATGAATGGAAGTGGGAAGTGATACTTCCTAGTGGCTTTGTTGAGCTTCCTGTAATCCATACATACCCTCTATCCAGTCAATGTTCTTGTCGGAATAAGTTCATTCTTCTCATTTGCTATCACTGTTATTCCTCATTTCTTTGGTACACATTAAACTGGGCTTACCCATGAATTGTCTGATATTGGGTATATAATTCCAGCATCCAACCATTTGATGATTTCTTTCTTCACAACTTCCTTCATAATAGGGTTTAGTCTTCTCTGTTGCTCCACTGAATTATTGTAGCAGTTTTCTAACAGAATTTTATGCATGCATAAGGATGGGCTGATCTCTTTAATGTCGCCATAGTCCATCCAATTACTTTTCTGTATTTCCCAAGCACATCTACCAGGCTCTGTTCTTGACCTTTATCCAAAGTAGATGAAATGATTACTGGGAGTGTGTTATTTTGACTAAGATAAGCATATTTCAAATGTGAGGGTAATAATTTTAATTCAAAAATAAGAGATGATTCAATAGATGGTAAAGTTATTTTTACTTCCCTGTCTAAAAGATTCAGATGCTCAACAAATCTGTTATGTCTGTTAGATTGCTTTCCTTTCATCCAATCTATCTGGTTTGCTACAGATTGCTTTCCTTTCATCCAATCTATTTGGTTTGCTGCAACATATTCTTCTTCAAGGCTCTCAAAGGTGGCAACTTTGATGATCTCCTTACTGCAGCATCTGTCGATTCTGTCTGCTACAACAAAATCCAAAACATTCAGGAAATTACAATCTTCTGCCTCATTAGGGCTTTTCATAGCCTCTAATACATTGAATGTGACTTGTTGATCATTCACCCTCATTGTTAGCTCTTTTTTTTGCACATCTATCAGAGTCTTCCCGGTTGCTAGGAAAGGTCTTCCAAGTTGCTAGGAAAGGTCTTCCAAGTATAATGGGTACCTCTTTATCAGCCTCAAAGTCTAATACAATGAAGTCCACTAGAGAGATGAATTTGTCAACCTTCACCAATACATCCTCAATTTTTCCTTCAGGATATACATGAGATCTATCAGCTAATTGCAGAGTGACTGTTGTTGTCTTGCATTCTCTTACTCCCAACGACTTAAATACAGATAATGGCATCAGATTAATGCTGGCTCCCAAATCACAGAGTGCTCTGCCATTGTACCTAGTTCCAATGGAACATGGTATTGTGAAGCTTCCTGAATCCTTTAATTTTTGAGGAATCTTACTTTGGAACATATGATTGCTTTCCTGTGTTAAAGCAACAGTTCAAATTCTCCCAACCTTCTTTTTCTTGCCAAGATGTCTTTTAGAAATTTCACATAATTAGGCATTTGCTCTAATGCTTCCACAAAAGGGATGTTGATGTGTAATTGCTTCAGCACTTCCAAGAATTTACTAAACTGCTTGTCTTGTTTTTGTTTATGGAATCTTTGTGGGAAAGGAAGTGGATGTCTAAATTGATGGGTAGCTTTAGGAGGTACCAATCTCTGCTCACTTGGTTTATTGTAAGATGTTGCCACTGGTGTTGCAACTTCTTCCTCCTCATTTATTGGTTGATTCCCTTCTATAGTGCTGCAGTTCGATCATTAATACCAGTATCTTGATGGCTGGGTTGCTGTAACATGCTATCATCTCGAAGTGATTCTTGTGAGGACTTAAATTCCACCCCTTTTTTAGTCACTTCAACAGGGATATCAACTTTTTTTCCAAATCTTAAGTTGATTACTTTGCAATGTTCCTTCCCTTCTCTTCTTAGATCTTCTGTGTTGCTGGGCAAGCTTCCATGAGATCTGCTACTCATTGTTGTGGCAAGCTGACCAATTTGGTTTTCCAGGTTTCTTAGAGATACGGTTTGACTTTGTAGAATTGCTTCATTCTTTGCAATATATTCCTTAATCAGTGTTTCTAATGAAGTGAGAGGGTTTTGGCTGGGGTGTTTTTGCCCTTGATTTTGTTGATGAAAACCAGGTGGTTGAATATTTATGTTCTGTCCACTTAATGCTGGAACATTTTGATTCTGATTACTCTATGAGAAATTTGGGTGTTGCTTCAATCCAGGGTTGTAAGTATTCGAGAACAGGTTGTTTTGAGGCCGTCGGTTGAAATTACCCACATAATTTATTGGTGCTGGATTTCCAAGACAGTTATCAAATTCATGTTCTTTACCACAGTACACGCAAGACAGTTCAGCAACTTGCTTTACTACTGTTGGAGCAGACGTCAGACTTTCACCATGTTAGTCAATGAGGTTACTTGTGCTGGTAATGCTGTAATTGCATCTATATTATGTATCCCTGCTGCTCCTCTTACTGCTGGCTGTCTAGTTGATGGCCACTGATAATTATTGTTGGCAATTCTCTCCAGAATTTCATAAGCTTCAGTGTAAGATTTAGATAATAAAGCTCCATTTTCCATGTAAATGATATTGTTGTTGCCTCGCTGTCTCTGATTAACATGCTCATTCTACTCCTCCTGAATGTTGACAGGTTGTAGTGGCTCGTGAGGGTCCAAATTTCCCACATCCTGTAAGTTATCTATGTCTGAAACAGTTTTTGAATTCCTTTATTCTCTTCGCAGTCTCCGTACAGTCCTTTCAATCTTAGAATCAAATTGGAATGCAACAGATCTGTCTTTCCGCATGCAAGTATTGATTTGTCAATAAATAGAACAAATAAGATAAAATTGGCACTATCAAGATTGACTTCACACTTTGAAAATAAACAATCAATCCCCGGCAACGGCGCCAAAAACTTGTTGGTTAATTTTTACTCAATTGCTACTGATGCCAATGTGCAAGTATACACAACAAGTAATAAAGTGATGAGTATTCAAGATCGTCTCCACATGGATTGATGTTACTAGAAATGCTTAGCAATCACAATAGTGCAATCTGACTTAAATTTAAGATAAACCTACCGAACTTAACAATTGCAAAGAAATAAAACAAATAAATACAGTAATGAAATAAGTTAAATAAATTGCGTAGAAGAATAAAAAGAGAATGAGGTAGTTGAATGCTCAAACTCTCTTAATGGGTTGACTGCTTTTCATCAAATTAACACCAGTTGCTACAACAATTTCTATAACACTAGGCAGAATTATGTTGTATCCTCAGCTATCACGTGTTGGACTTCTCATACCCTTACGCATCGTAACAATGACCAATTGTTATTCTACCTAAGGCATGACATTATAAGCATCTTCTCTCTCTACCCTACAAGGTGAATGCCTATGTCTAGTTCTTCACAAATCTTACCTCCAAGTATAGCCTTTATGGGATTCAAGATAAACTTCATCTAGGAAACTAAAATTAAGATCAGGTATTACTATAATAATATCCACTAAGACAAGCCCTTTTGCGGCTCTATCTTAACTTGAACCATTAAATGGGTGGTCAACCGAAATAACAATTATAATCAAAGCTATTAGAGCAAAATACTACAACAATTATATAGCAACTCATAAGAACAGTTAAAGACCCATTAGATTGTTTGTCATCTAAATACAAGCAAGTTTAGTTCATACTTTACAAAAGAAAAAAAAATAGCAAAATATCGGTTATGAAATACATCGGTTCAATCAAAGAGCAAAGAAAAGAACAAATAGAGAACGATGAGGATTGAATCCAAATAACTCTGCTGGATTCTTCACTGATGCAGCTTGGTTCCCTTGAATTCTAATTGTTTTCTTCTTTTCCTCTTTATTTTTCCAATATTAATTACTTGCTGCCGTTTTTATGTGATGCACGCCCCTTTTTATAACTGAAAACTAAGGTAAACACAAGCATAAGGTGTGCATGAGTCAAATTAGGAAACTACAGATCGCTATTCTACAGATATCCCGCGCTAAGCTTTCTTTGTCGGTGTTCTAGAATTGCTACAACAATGGGTTCTCCCTCAACTGTTACAGCACTGAACTGCTCCAGATTTTGTTTCACTTCTTTGGTGGCCATATTCTTCCTCCGTTTTGCCATCCTTCTGCATCAGCATCCCTTCCATGAATTATAAGCTTCTGAAAACCTACAATACAAATGGCTAAATGAAAATTTTTGAAGTGGTGATCCAATTCATAAATCTATGAAATTGTTTTAAAACAATAACTTGCCATTTCAACAAATGGCGATCCGTTTCAGAGTTAAGGGCAACATGATAACTCCATAAAAGAATAACAACATATTTTCTAGTTCAAATTATAAAAAGCCAAGTGAAACTCATTTGAAAGTGATTGCTCGTCCAATTTATTGTCTTCTTCAATCTTTATCAAGCTTAATATTATTCATAAAAATTACCTTGAGCTTTCATTTGTCTATACATGTACGTTTATTTGTCATTGAGCTATAACTTGCTAAAATACTCTTGTGAGAGCGAAATCTTTGCAAACTTCAATTTCACTTAAAAATTTGAGTGCTTATAAGTGTGGGAAACACTTGAGAATGGGATGTGTGATAATTTCTTATTAGTTGACAGTTTGGAAGTCAATTGTAAACACTTGAAGACTTGGGTTGTAGGGCTTGGATAATGGAATCCTCTAGCGCAATTTGCTTGAAGGCATGAACGTAGGTAGGTTTGTATGTAGAAATCTTGTATTTGCTTTCCCCTCCCTTACCTTTTTGCATTTAATCATTATTGCATTTATTATTGTTAGTTGGAGTACAAGTTGGTATTGCATTTTGATTTTCTTGTTTAATAATTTTAAAAACCCAATTCGCCCCTCAATTGGGTTGCTTAGTTAGATTTTCATTTGGCATCAGAGAGAGATTCTCTTATTAAGACTTAATCGTCTAGACTAAAAGATCAATGACAATCCAAAATGATTCAACCTTTAGGAAATGTCAATCCACTACTAGACATCTATTTTTTTTATGCACTACAAGAAAACATGAAATAGATGACGGAAAATAACTGTCATAAAAGGGGGTGCATGACAGACAGTTAATCCGTCATCTATGTCACTGTCATTAATTTATGACAGAATATTTTTTCATCATGAATTTATGATGGTATTTCACAATCATTTATCCATCACACAATATTTTAATGTAAAAATAATTTAATTAAAATTTGAATTTATTTAAATTATCACGTCCTTCTTTTTTTTTTAAATTTTTGATGGGAAGTTCAATTATCATTTGTTAATATATATCTATAATTTTAGTGGGAAATTTTTTTATCACAGACTTTACGATGGTTATTTTTCGTCATAGAGTTATATTTTAAAAAAATTATATTATAATTATAATTTATTAATGAATTCTTGTTTACAGATTTAATTAATTAATAAAATGAGTATGGTATAAAAAATTAAAAACAAATAATATTAATTAAAATCCATTCAATCCAGTAAATTTGAAAAGAAATACATATAGTATCCAATGTAATCACCATGAATACATAATAAAACATCTTAAATTAAAAAAAAATCCCAAATATGAAACAACACAGTTAAGTTACAATTCCAGAAACTAAGCCAAGTTACCCAACAAAACTTCTAAAGATTAATGGGAATATTCCAGCAGCAATACCCTCTTTTAGCGAGAATACTCCAACAGCCACACTCCAACACTCCAACGCATACACTCAGCAACACTCCAACCCATACCCAACAACCCACCATCTTCTGATAGCACTCTAATTCCAGCCACATACCCAGCAAAATTCCAACCCAAACCAGTAAATAAATCTGTACAGAATCAATCAAAATACCCAATGTTATCAAATGCATAACATTTAGACTACAATCCTTAACAACAACCATTATTTTTTCACACTATAACTTTAATTTCAAAAAATTATAACAACCAATAACTATAGTTTAATACTCATATTAACCATTTTACTGATGCGACACAGATGTCGGAAAAATGATGAGCCCACTCCAAGCGAACATCATCTAATTCATCTTTACTATATGCTTTCTTTCCATTAAACTGCTAATCACAATATTAATATTGTCAAACTTAAAAAATAATGTCACATATGTGGAGTAAAAGAAAGTTAAGTTATCTCTTCATCAACTTACGTTGTTCATTAACAAACTAACGCCTGCTATTATTTCCTTCATGTACCTTAAGATATATTATATAATAGCCACATGTCAGTTTTGCGATATTTTGTTTCAGAGCTTGTTCACATGAAGAAAAAAAAATTAGCTCACATAACCCATATATTTTAGTTAAGGTAATCAATAGGCACATATAGTTTCTATAAGGTTACTTTTACCTTCACAAATCCCAGCTTGGTATTATAATTTCTTGCAAAACTGAACTTTAAATTCCAACACCAACATTATCATATACAACTTAATTTGTAATCTTAAACAATATAGGAATCCAGATCAATTATCTCCTGAACATAAACACTAGCACTATCCAAATTCCAATTATTAGTAGAATTGTGAATAAGTTCTGGAATGTTGTCGAGTCACATATGCATATTTTTATCAACACAAACTGGATAAATATTAATAAAAGCTGAATGTAAAAAAATAAAGAAAAAAAACTGCACTGGAAATTTTTAGACACAATTATTGCAACTGTTTTGGTAGCAAGACAACCACCTAGAAACCATATAATAAGCATAAACACGTTAACATATGATATATCTTAAGCTCAATCATTAATATTAGACAATGTTTTCTCAAATTTGCTTATGGAAGAATGAAAAATCATGAAATTCATAGAAGCCAATTGAGTATTCCCATGATCAAAATTTTCCTTGACAAATAACACCAAACGACAAAGAAAATACTTTAATACTTGTATGAAAGGGGCATTTCTTCATTTTAAATAAGAGGCACAATTAAGTCCATGTTCCTCAAGTACTCAAAAGCAAATATACTAATTTATGGCATCAATTTATCCTCACTGAATATTAGATTCTACAAGATGGCATGGAAAATTTAATTTCTACATGATGTCAAAGTGCCCACTAAAATGCTTGAGGCTTATGATAAGCTTTGACGAACATGACATCTATGGTGGAATCTCTAATAACTACAGACCCACTATTATATCAAAATATTAAACTTAAAAAATACTAGAAATTCCATACTCCATGTATACGATCATATAGCTACCGACAAGAGAGATATTGTATCACTATAAGGATAAGTTTATAATTAATTACTTTAATAGGCATGCCGTTTTAGTATTTTGTATATATTTTTATTCACTTGTTAAAAAACTGTTATCATAAAAACAATTAAGTTTATGACTATGCCAACATAATTACCACTTAATTGCAATAAGAAACAATGCGACCACAAATTAGATAAAGGAAATTATCAGTCATATATCCTTAAATGACATCCGCATCAAACGTGTGTGAACACTTTTCAAGTGTATCACTTGTATATCCTAAGTTGACAAAACCCTTCTGCCGTCCACCAATCCATTAACTGCCGTTTGCAAGCGGTGACATCATAAGGGTAATCTAGTCTTTTAAGATGGACGAAACTTTGATTAAAAAAAACGACATGTCATCCCATTTACCTAGTAAAAAATGACATGTCATATGATATATATTGATAAAAATGACATGTCATCCCATTTAACAAATAATTGTTAATAATTACTAAAAAAAACTATTTTACAACCAAATCTACTCATCCAAAATTTAACTTAAATTTATGAAGATCTACTCCTCCAAGCTCCAACTGAAATTTTTTATGGTATAATATGTATAATTGTAAATAATATGTTGTTAATAATTTTTTATGGTATAATATGAATTTTTTTATGGATAATTGTTAATAATATGTACCATTAATAATTCATTTTTTAATAAAAAATGTATTGTTAATAATAAAATAAAATAAATTGTGTATTGAAAATTTACATTAATTTTTGAGGTAAATTTATATTTTTACCTCATTTTGAGTTTCAAGGGCAAAATAGTCAATTTGCCACAATTATGTTAACTTTCTAATTGACGTTAACGGATTGGTGGACGGCAGAAGTGTTTTGTCAACTTAGGGTATACGAGTGATACACTTAAAAAGTGTTCACACACGTTTGATACGAGTGTCATTTAAGAGTATATGACTGATAATTTCCCATTAGATAAAGATAGGCATACTTCAATAAATTTTCTATAGATCATTTGTAGGATATTGAATCTTTAAACTACTCAAATATTAAAATAAAAAATTGAATTAAATAGCTAACTAAAAAAAAGGCATCACTTTCTTCTTCGTTTATTTATTTTATTTTCTTTAGTAATAATAACTTAAATCAAAATGGTCAACAAAAATTGTAATTTATTTGATACCAAGACCAACAGATTTTGTGAGCAACATCAACTTTATAAACATATAAAAGAAAAGAAAAAGTTAATGCAAACTGATGCAGAAATCCTAATCACAAATAGAATCTTATCTCACAAATTGCACAAGCATGCAATGTGTACCAATGAGAATGATTGTAGCAATGTGTTCAAAACAACAAAAAGCAGTGTCCGATCACTTGTGATTTCTCCTCCTACAAACCATAAACAATAGCTACCAATCATATTACCCAATTAGAGACTACTCATCTTCAGTGAAAATAAAATAATTAAATCTAAAAGGACTTGTTCATTTTTTTTCCAATTATTTTCGTAAAGCCTTACATTTCTACCTCCTTTCTGAGGAACAAGAGAAGCCATAATGAGAACTGTTGTGCCAAGGATAACAATGTAGTTATGAAAACTAAGAAGAATAGCTTCAACTACATAAAAAATGCACTATAAAGTTTTCAAAGCAAAAATTCTCCTTGAAAAACTAAGGTCCTCAATAGAGCAGTTTCTAAAAGTGACACATAACATCATATATCAAGTTCCTAATATACCTAGAGACAAAATTAATATGCAAAACAATCATTATTGTTAATACTAGTATTACTTTTATAAGAGAATAATAAAACATCTCAATATTTTCTTTCAGTGATGTGATTAGAATATGCAGTATTTAATTAGAGAAAAGACCAAATTACTTTTGCACAAAAGTATCAACCAAAAGAGGAGAGGAGTGATAAAAGCTACTTTTGGCTAACAAAAAAAGCACAAATGAAAGCATATCCTAAACTATTAAAATACCAAAACCTTTTAGGATATACTTAAAATTGATCCAGACCAATAAAACACGCACCATAAGTACAAATCTCAAACATAAATCTCAATCACTTGCCAAAATAAAATAAAAATTAAAAAATTAAGATGGAAGAAAATAAGAATTAAAGAACAAATGTTTAAAATTGGTGGCTTAGAGTGAAATTTGAAAGCCCTATAGCAAACTCAATTTCCATTAGGCAAACTTATAAATAATCCAGGCAAATTACATCATCCAAGGGTTTTGAAGAGACAGGAAATCAATTGAAATTATATCAATTCGAGGAGACAAGAAATTGAGAAGGTGCACATGTGAATTTGGGAAAGATGAAGTCATAAGGCAAAAAGAATAAGTTCTAAGAAAGAAAGAAAGAAATAAACGATAAGATTCATATAAAAAATTAATATTCTTTAAGCAATTATCAAATCTAATCAGTTAGCTTAAGAACACAATTAAATTTTCCACAAATGAAATTGAAGCAGGGAATACATATAAAATGACAGAATGAATGATATTATTCAAAGTTTAGACAAACCTCTTGTCATTCAGATATTTGATGATGTTTTGTGAACACTACATTGTTATGCTTGGTCTGATGAAAAACCTAATTTCATTTTTTCTTCGCCCTACAGATGCCAATTGATTTACATCCATTCCAACCATTTCAAATAGCAACCCACACCAGTGCTTTTTCGTGCCATCGGCGGCACAAGGAGAGAGCCTCCATTATATTGCATGACATTGCCACTGTCGGCTAGGGGTGGGCAAAATATCCGACCCGACCCGAAAAAATTTGGCTTCGGATTGAATTAGGTTGTGAATAGAACCCGATCGAATGAAATATGAAATAATAATTAGGCAACCCAAGAGGGGGGTGAACTGGGTTTCTAAAAATTTAAGCAATTAAAACTTAATACAAATTAATCAAGACAACCAAATTCAAAATAAATAAATTAACATGCAATGGAAAATAAAGAGATAGGGTAAGAGAAAGCAAACACGCGATTTTTACGTAGTTCGGCCAACTGCGCCTTCGTCTACGCCTCCAAGTTCACCGGGCTTGAGAATTTCACTAAGCAAGCCTCCAAGGCTTTAACAACTCTTACAATTGACTTCCAAGGTGTCAATGAACCTTTACAACAAGAGTATCCTCAATCTCTTAACCAAAATGTATCCCAACACTTACAACCTCTCAATTTGATTTTTCAAAAAGGATTATAAATAAATCTCTCACACACAATGTGTTTGATTTAAAGTGTGAGTAAATGGATGAATACAAGAATTTAAAGCTCAATGAAAGTTATATGCTCAATAGTTTTCTCAATGGTAAAAGTTGGAATCACTATTGTTTGTGTTTAAATGAGCTTTTTTATAGTTTGAGCTATAAACTAGCCGTTACAGAAAATTTGCTTGAAGTCAGATTGTCGTTAACTCGAAGTCGGATCACTATTTTGATTTGAGCAAGTTATCGTTGGACAAATTTTCAAATTGTCGGATCACTGTTATTGAAATGTCGGATCGCCGTTATCATCTGTGACCTGCAAAGAAAATGTCGGCTTACTGTTTTCAAGAAGTTGGTTTTCTGTTACTGTACAGAGGCTAATCTTTAATTCTATTTGATGTCGGTTAGCCGTTATCAAGATGTCGGTTCGCCGTTTACTACAGTGAATTATTTTCCAAAATTATAGTTTTGTCCCAAAATTTTATAAAATTATATTATGGCTCAAATCTTTATGAAACTTGTCAAATAAGTCCATTTCTAGAATTTTTAAGTAATACTTGTTAATATCATAGTTTTCAAAACTTTTCAATTTGATCATGAGCTTAAAAAACAACCAATTTCATAAAATCATTTTCAAAATAATAATTTATTTAAAATGTATGAAAAATAATTTGAGCTTTTAAAACTTAATCATTATTAATCTTATTTGTTATCATTAAAGTCATTATTATGGACATATTCATGTTAACAAAATCTTGTAAACCCGATTAGGTTGTGATCAGGTCGGGTAAAACCCGATCCGATCCGAAAACCCGATCGGGTTGCTTAAAAAAAAACTAAACCTAAATGGCAAAACATACGCACGCGACACACCACACACAGTCACATACAAATAACAGATTCACAAAGTTACACAAACACAAGACTCACAACACCCAACCCACCCTCAAAAAGTAAGAAAAAACTCTCTCCCTCCCGTGATCTGTTGTTGCCGTGTCGCGAGTTTGGCCATCTGCTCCTGCCGTGCTGCATCCGACCATCTGCTGCTGCGTCTGCGATCTACTGCTGCCGTGATGCTTCAGGCCATCTCTCCCTCCCTGAGATCTGCTGTTGCGCGTCCACCCACTTGCTGCTACCAAGTGCCACTGATCTGCTGCCAAAAACCCATCCGTGATTTGTTGTCATGGCCACTGATCTGCTGCTCCAAGGCCCAAGCCTCCAACCCGACCTGAGTTTCTCTCCTTTGTGTTTTGAATTTTGAAGCTTTCATGGTATATATGGTTATTACATAGCAAATTAACATTTAGTATTTGATGTTGTAATTATGTATTTTAGATGTTAGTAGTAAAATCAAGAAAATTGGTGTATTTATGATTTTTTTATGAATAGATTTTTATTAATTGTTAATAACTAAAATTTTTGTTAATTATTAATAATTAAAATAATGTTAATTGATAATTATTAATAATTGTTAATAACAGTTAATAATTGATATTTTATGAATAGATTAGGACATTAGGTAGATTAAATATTAAAATTAAGTATTATGCTACATATATTTTGTAATTATAGTATGTGTTATATGATGATGTGCACTTGTGCAGTATCTTTAACCTTAAAAAAATTAACTAATTCAATTAATATTTTATTGTATGTTATTAAATACAAGTAATTTGGGCTTGAAATTAAGGGGTTTATACTTTATAATAAGAATTAAGACATGGATAGGCAAATAATATCCTATTATTATGGGGAATGGATAATTGGATATTATAAATTAATTAATTAATCATTAATTTCTTGCTTTTTCTTTATGGAGTATGAACAATTTTGAATTATATATATATAGTTATACACCTAATCATATAAAAATCTTACGATGGAAATGTTGAATTAAACAAGTATCATAAAATTAAATTAATAAATATTTGAACTGAAATTACTAATTAGATTGTGTTAATAATATTTTTGTGTTTTGATTTTTGAATTAATGATTATCAATTATTGTTTTGTATATTCAGATGCTTGGACAC
Organism: Citrus sinensis; assembly: GCF_022201045.2. Classification (NCBI taxonomy): domain Eukaryota; kingdom Viridiplantae; phylum Streptophyta; class Magnoliopsida; order Sapindales; family Rutaceae; genus Citrus; species Citrus sinensis. The sequence goes on from NC_068556.1 coordinate 11,800,086, forward strand.
TCAAGATTGAATTCGATAAGTGATGATGAAGAACAAAGTGTACAAATGGAAGGAACTCAAAGAGGAAAGGAAAAAGGTAAAGTGGAAAAGACTGCCAATGAAAAAAAGATCAGAGAGGTGGAATCATTTCACTTTACTCGAAGATAGTCCAAACAAATGCAAGTGCAACTTTTGTGGTAGACAATATCAAGACATTTCGGGATTACAAATATGACAAAGCATATAAAGACATGTGAAGCATACAAGACATTTCGGGAACAAAAATGTGGAAGTCAACAAAATTTGAAAGCTGAGGGTGGAGAAGAAAATGCAAGTAATCTGGTTTTGGCTAAAGGATGGAGATAAGAAGAGTGTAAAAGGACGGTAACTAAAATGATTATTATGAGTGAGTTGCTGCTTACTTTTGTAGATAACAAAGGGTTTAGGCATTCCTACAGTGTAGCTATCCCACAGTTTGTTATGCCATCTCGAAGAACTATTGGTAGAGATGTTATGGAGTTATTTTTGGAGGAAAAGGTAATGTTAAAGAGTTTGATTTGCAACAACAAGCATCGAGTGTCTCTTACAACTGATACATAGACTTCCGTTCAAAACATGAATTACATGGTGATTACAGCTCATTTTGTTGATAATGACTAGTGTTTGAATATAAGGATTATTTGTTTTAGCGTGATCAAAGATTATAGAGGGAAGTCGATCGGTAAAAAAATTGTGGCTTGCTTACAGGACTGGGGGATAGAGAGGTTGTTTGCAATAACTACTGATAATGCCATTACAAATGATATTGCCATTGGTTATGTCACTATGCAGTTGCTTGCTTCGAAGAATGATGATGCACTTGTGTTGGCGGGACAATATATGCATGTGCGTTGTTGTGCACATATTTTGAATTTGATTGTCGTTTCAGGGTTAGGTGAGTTGCATGAGATCCTTCACTTCGAGGCTGCGGACATTTAAATAATGTGTTGAACAGGTGAATGGTCCAAAGGGAATTGTTGTTTTGGATTGTCCTACCAGGTGGAATTCCACTTATTTAATGTTGATGACTGCGCTGAAATTTCAAGCGGCATTTGATAGAATGGCAGAAGTGGATAAACCTTATGAGGCATACTTTGCCAAGAAAGAAAATAATGTTAAGAGGGTGGGCCCGCCTAGACCGAAGGATTGAGAGAGTGCTGAACGAATTGTGAAGTTTTGAAGGTATTTTATAATGCCACATTATTGTTTTCTGCCTCTTTGAGTGTGACTAGAATCTTTGTTATAATACAATTAGCTTAATTGGGAGTTCATTGACCGCACTACAAGAAAGTACAGATCCTTATGTGTTATCTATGGCTTATAGTATGAGAGAAAAAATTGATAAGTATTGGGAGTCTACGGGGAAGATAAATAAAATGTTGATTGTTGCCTCTATTCTTGATCCAGGAGAGAAAATGGATTTCGCTAAACATATTCTTGAAATCATTTTTGGCAATGATAGTTTGATGGTTGAATAAATGACCAAAGTAGTGAAGGACTTGTTGAATGAGCTTTATGATGCATATAGTGCATTCGCCTCTAGTTCCACACCATCAATGTGTAGTGAGAGTGGTCTTAGTGGCAACTATGGTGGTACAAGTTCTTCTCAACATATTACAGCTAAGGGTAGTTTAATGGATGTTGCTGGTGGTGAAGGTGATGACACTTTTCAAGTTGCTCGCCCTTTCCTTAAATAAGCTAAGAAGGTTTTTGTTCATAATGAGGGCAAAAGAGTAGCATCTGAGGTGGAAAGGTACTTAAAGGACCCAGTTGAAGATCCCAGTAATCTCAAACTTATTGTTTTGCTTTGGTGGAAGATGAATGGATCGAAGTATCCAATTCTAGAGAAAATTGCAAAGGATGTCCTCGCTGCTCCTGTTTTCACAGTGGCATCTAAGTCTGCCTTTAGCATTGGGCGTCGTATTATTGATGCGTATAAGAGTTCTTTGACCTCAGCTATGGTTGAGGCATTGATATGTACTAAAAATTGGCTGCAATCTAAACTTTTTGCCAATCCCACCTACAACCTTTAGGAAGATATTAAGGAGCAAATGTTTCATATAGAGTTACAAGAAGGTAATATTTTTATCATACATTATATACATAATTTATTTAAAATGCATTATAACTTTATATATAACATCTACATGTACTTGAGTTACTTACTAATTTCCTTTTCTTTTTGCATTTTAAAGAGTTTATAAGATTACAAGCTTCGACAGTGGAAACAATGAGCGCCGACATTGTGTTATGGATATTTGAAAGGTAACTTTTAATATATATTATTATTCATAATTTAATATTATACTATTAGGCTGTAATTTAAACTATAATTATAGTTGTTATAGTTCTAAATTTTGAAGTCTAATTGTAAGTTTGTAAATTTGTATTTGTTTTAGTTAAACAAGTTGTAGTTGATAAAATAGTATTGTCTAGATTATTATTAACTTGATTTGGTGATGAATACCATAAAATAAGCATGATTGAATTTTTTTTATATATAATCAAGTTTTTGTGTGTGTGTGTATAATATATATATATATATATTGAAGAATTTGCTAAACATATTATATTTTTTTAATTATAAATTTATAATGATATAATAGAAATTAGAAAGATTGTAAACCCCTTTTATCTTAATTAAAGATATGAATTGGATTTATTTATTTGTGTTTGTGTTTGTGTTTGATGTTCAAAGATATGAATTTGGTTTAGTTGCTCAATTTTTTATATGAATTGAGTTTATTCATTCGCAACGTGGCTTCAAAAAATAGTTATTGTACATTTCTTCAATTCTTCTCCAGGAGATTGGTGCTTCAACTTGGAGTACACAGATTTGAAGTTAGACCTTGTCAAAGTGCTTGCGTGGAGCGGTGGAGGAACCAAAGAAGCTTATTTAGTATTTATGTTTGAACTTTGTGATTTATCTTTCAAAACAATTTAATTATGTTTAACTTTTGTAACTTTGTGTTTCAAACTTTCAAAGACCAGTATTTGGAAATTGTGCTTTGAACAAAGATTAATAGACTATTAACTTAGGACTTTGTAAGTTTGTATTAATTTTAACTTTTATTAAGTTTGGACATTGTTGGTTGAGCAAATAATAATCCTAGTCAATAGGCAACACTATTCTACCCTCCAAGGCAATAGGAAATGCTATTTTAGCATTTTAATTTTATTTATTTGATTTCATAGCATTTTCTTTTTTTTCTTTTGGTTGAAAATTAGTAAGAAGGACTACAATTAAGAAAAATGTATTAAAACCAATCTAAAAACCGCAAAAATAGGGAAAAAAGAAGCTCAAAATTGCATTAACCGGATTTGACCCGATTTCAACTGACCCGAATTGACCTGAACTGACCCAAATTAAAATGAACTAACTGGAACTCAATATGATCCATTTTTAACCCGAACCCGATCCTACCTAAATTTAACCTGATTTTTTGACCCGATCCGAATATATATCTAATCGGATTGGGTCGGGTCGTAAGTTAGGGTTGCATTCGAATCAATGTTTGCCCAATCCGAACAACCCGAAACCCGATCTGATTGACTCTAACCCATTTTTGCCCACCCCTACTGCCGGTGGCTGATCCATGCTGGAAACAACCACTGGAAGCTCACACCTCTAGTTTGTGACAGCTGCATGACCAACACGAAACACGTTTTATTGCCACTGCATTGCTTATTTTTTGGTCCACACACATCGCCAGCCCATTTCGGAGCCTTTTATACGACTAGCAGCGGCCACCAGCACTGCCATGCTTCCATTGCATCAAGAAATACATCTAATTACGGCGCTCCTGCCGTGGTGGCTGTGGATGTGAGCATTTACTTAGGTCGATTGAGAGTGGCATTGAGGAGGCTAGGGTTTTAGGTGGCTTTATGAGAGAAGAGTTTGGTGAGAGAATAAGTGAGAGCCTCAATACTTAGAAAAAAAATCGAGGGTTTATTTTTAATTTTAATAGTTTATTTTTATTTTATAATAAAAATTTTTAATTTTTAATTTTTTAAATTTAAACGACATTTTTCCAACTTATGTGAAACGACAACGTTTCTTAACATATGATATTTATTTCAAATAATATAAAAAATTTGGTAAAAAAAGTGCTAAAATCAAGTCAACATTAAAAATTCTATTATGAATTCTTGATGTAATATATTCTATCACAAAGTCATTATATATCCTTTACATAATTTATTTCTATCATGAGTCCGTCATAAATACTTGATAGACACAAAATCTATCACGATTTGTTCATGCTTTTATGACCTACACCATTTTTCTCAAAATCTATCACAAACTGTCTATTATTTAATACCAGTTATTGCAAAACTAAAATGAGAATTTTCTTGCAAGTACTAGATTATGAAATATGGAAAGTTATTTATGACGGTCCGTTTGTGCATGGCTAAAACAAAGAATGGGAGGAAATTCTAAAACCTTCGTGTGAATGGAATAAGTTGGAGAAGAGAAAAGTTTCTCTTAATTTCAAAGAGATGAATGATCTATTTTATGCCTTAGCTAAAAAAGGAATTTCATAAGGTCTCGAGTTTCTCTATTACTTACGAAATTTAGAGAAAACTTGAAGTTGTCTATCAATGAAAAATCAACTTAAAGAGTCTAAAATAAGTAGATTTATGAGACAATATGAATTATTTCAAATTAAGCAAAATGGCATGAACACTCGATTCACGGATATTGTAAACACCTTATGAGCCATGGGAAAAACTTTTTCAAACAGTGAAAAGGTGAAGTAAATCATTAGATTATTATTAAAAGAATGGAAACCTAAAATAACGACCATAGAAGATGCTAAGGATCTTAATAATTTATCTCTTAATTATTTGATTGGCTTATTTATTACGAAGAGTATTTAGTTATTGAAAAAAAAATGAAGATAAGAAGAAGAATATTGCCTTGAAAGCTTCAAAATTTGAAAGTGATAAAGAAAGCGATTTTGAGGATAAAGATATTATAATGATTGCTAGAAAATTCAGAAGATTTTTTGAGAAGCCAAATGAGAGAAGGAGGTTTAAAGACTCCAAAAATAAAAAAAAAGGGAAGAAATAGGCAATTACAGTATTTGCTTTGAATGTAAAAGTCAAATCACATAAAATCAAATGTCCTCTTCTCAACAACTTTAAAATAGAAAAGAAAATGACACTAGTGATGAAGAGTCTACTAATGAAGAGCAAGCGCATAAAGTGTCAAACTTAACATTTATGGCGATAGGAGATGAATCATTTGATGAACTTGATGAGGCAGATGACCTTCCCTCTTATGATGAATTATTTGAAGCTTTTAAAGAATTACATAGTGATCTAAAGAAAATTTGATTGAAAATTGCATCTCTTAAGAAGAAAGTTTTAGATTTCTCAAATGAAAATGATTCTTTAAACGAAAAGGTTAAGTGTCTTGAAATAGAGTATAATATCTTGCAAAATAAAATCATTTCTTTTAAAGAAAAACCAAGCATTTCATTTGAGCATAAGAGTCTATTAGTTTATGATTTGACTAGGAGAATGAAGCTCTTAAGAAAAAGAACAATGAGCTAAATGACATCGTTTAAAGTTCATAAATGAGCAAAAGAATTTGGAAAAATTGTTTAGTTCTCAAAAATATGTTTTTGACAAAGGAGGCATTGGGTATAAGCCAAAGTTAAAACAAAAATATTAGAAGAATTACTTTCCTAGGGCTACCCCAATTAATGAAAGTCAAATCATTTGCAATTATTGTAATAGAAATGGTTATATGAGCTATGCATGTTCAATTAGGAAAAATGCTTATCTTGGTTTTAAAAAGGTTTGGGTTCCAACAGAAACCATCACTAACATATAAGGACCCAAAAAGATTTAAGTACCTAAAAACTCAACTTGAGTCCTATTTAATAGGGATTGAAGAATAAAAGGAAACAATGGTATTTGGATAATGGATGCTCAAGGCACATGATCGGTGACTATTCTTAATCTTCAAGCTTTACCAAAGTTGAAAATGGTGGAGATGTATCTTTTAGAGATAGCTCAGAACAAAAAATCATCGGAGTAGGCAATGTTTGTAAAAATTCCTCTACATTTATCGAAAATGTTTGTTTGTTTAATAATTTGAAGCATAACTTTCTTAGTATTAGTCAATTAAGTGATAAAGGTTTTAAAGTTATCTTTGACAAATCAAATCAAAATATGTTATTGAGAGCGCATGTGATGGTAAAACTCTCTTTTTTGGAAAAAGATGCATGAATGTGTACACCATTGAGATAGATTGTGCATTATCCCATGATGAATGCTTTTCTACATTGCATGATAATAGTTGGTTATGGAAAGAAGACGAGGTAATGCATGTATGGATTTGATTTCAAGGATTTGAAAAATGATTTAGTTAAAGGTCTTCCAAAAATTGTTTTTCAAAAGGATAAAGTGTTTGATGCATGTCAATTTGGAAAGTAAGTCAAAACCTCTTTCAAATATAAAAATCATATCTCTACTTCCAAATGTCTTCAACTTCTTCTCATGGATTTATTTGGACCATCTAAATATGTAAGCCTTAAAGGAAAATACTATGCATTTGTTAGCATTTGTTATAGTTGATGATTGAAGGGGTATGCAATTTCTTGCATTAAAGGTGATTATAGTGAAGAATTTAAAAATCATGTCTTTAAAAATTTTCTCAATGATTTTTTGCATTGAACATCAATTTTCATCTCAAAGGGATCCATAACAAAATTAAGTTGTTAAGAGAAAGTATAAATCTATTCAAGAAATAGCTAGGACTTTGTTGAATGAAAATTTTTAACTGAAGTCGTTAATACCACATGCTATGTTTTAATTTGTGCCTTTTCTCAACAAAACTACATGAGCTTTAGAAAGATAGGAAACCTAATATCAATTATTTCAAAGAACCTTAGTTGTTGAAAAATCCATGCATGTCACATTTCTTGAATCTAAGACCTTCTCTACAAAGAAAGTTCTTGTTAATGATGTGTAGATATGGAGAAAGTAAATGAAGAATTGCATCATGAAGAATCCTTAAAAGAATATCAAGAGGGACAACAAGGGAACAAGTTAAATTGGATCAAAATGATAGTAATTCTCAAGCACTCCCTAAGGAGTTGAGGCATGCTCCTTCTCATCCTAAAGATTGAATTTAGATGATCCATCACAAGGCATAAATACTAGATCATCTATTAGAAACATGTGTAAACATATGGCATTATCTTAAATTGAACCTAAAGCTTTTCTTGATGCTGAAAATGATAAATCTTGGATTATGGCCATGCAAGACGAGTATTGGTATTTAGGAAAAAGATGGATTGATCTGGTGTGGTTGTAAGAAATAAAGATAGATTAATGGCTCAAGGTTACAATCAAAAGTGCACTTTTAGATGGTTACACTACGGAGGAAGTATATGTTAAACAACCTCTCAATTTTGAAAATGAAAAATTTTCAAATCATGTCTATAAGTTATCTGAAGCCTTATATGGTCTAACTCTTAGAGTATAATATGATAGGCTTAGTAAATTTCTTTTAGAAAATAGTTTCTCAATAGAAAACGTAGATACTACCCTCTTTGTTAAACATAAGGACCAAGACATTCTCGTTGTTCAAATTTATATTGATGACATTATATTTGGTTTTACTAATAAGTCCTTGTGCAAGGAATTTTCATCTTATATGAGTAAAGAATTTAAAATGAGTATGATGGGAGGGTTGAAGTATTTCCTTAGACTTCAAAATAAGCAAAACAATGAAGGAATCTTCATCAATCAAGCTAAATATGTGAAAGATCTACTTAAAAAATTTGGCATTGATAGATAAAAAGCACTCCAATGGGCTTAGCGATCAAGCTCAACAAGCATGAATAGGTAAAAAGGTTGACATGAAACATACCGAGGTATAATTGGATCTCTACTTTACTTAATTGGTAGTAGATTAGATATCATGTTTAGTGTATGTTTATGTGTAAGATTTGAATCATGTCTCAAAGACTTTGATTTTCATACGATAAAACGAACCTTTTGATATTTAAATGGGACTATTGACTTGGGCTTTGTATCTTGGGGGAACACACATAGATTTAGCATGCTACTTGGATGCCGACTTTACTTATTACAAGGTTGATAGAAAAAGTACTATTGAAACTTGTCATTTTCTATAATACTCACATTTTTCATGTTTTAGTAAAAAGTAAAATTCAATTGCACTATCAACCACTGAAGCTGAATATATTACTGCTAGTAGTTGTTGCACACAAACCATTTGGATGAAACAACCCTTACAAACTATAGGATTAATCTTAACCATATACTTATCATGTATAATAGCACTAGTGCCATAAACTTATTAAAAAATCAAATTCAACATTCTAGGACCAAGCATATAGAGATAACACATTATTTTTTGAGAGACCAAGTTCATAAAGGAGACATTGTATCAAAATTTGTTTAACTAGAAAACAACTTACGGACATTTTTATGAAACCCCTTTGTGAAGACTAGTTTACCAAAATTTAACACGAATTTAAGATGATGAGATTCTCATATTAGCATATCTCTATATGATACTAAGGTTATTAGAATATTGATTGCTTATTTATGCGTATATAATTACTTGTATGATTTTTTATTTCTGTGATGATTGTATAATCTTTGATTTGCTTATCTTTGAAATTTATATGATCATACTTGTAACTGTCTATCATCATGAATCATGTATTGAAATAGCTTTTGGGACATTCTAGGATCGTAAAACGACCTTGGAATGGATCAATCTTGGGCTGAAGATTAAAATCAGTGTGCAAAATTCAAAGAAAATGGCTAATTGTCGTTTTAGGGTAGAAATCCTATCTATTATAACAGTTTAACACTACAAGAAAACAGCTAGTTGATTACATGTGTTTAGTCATTACATGTGTTTCAAAGGCTATTTAAACACACAAAAATAACTTGTTAAATTTAATCGGTTTAATTTTATCTATTCATCAAACATTTTAAATTCTTATTTTTCAACTTCAATGGCTAGCGATGAAACCTCAAAAAGGAGCTAAGAAATAAAAGCTTTTGGCTAAGAAGATATGCCAACCTCCTGAAGGCATCTCCGAGTTCGATGGAACTCACTTTATAGCTTCCTCTATGGCACAATAGTTCCACACTTGATTTATGCCTCATATAGTACTACCTTCCGTCTTTGTTAACATGGACAATATGAATCATCTTTCTATTAGTGGTAGTTGTCTTAGAGAAATGCTTGAACACATAGACTGGAGTAATGTTTTAAATGTTGAAGAAAATTTGTATTTGAATCTTGTTAAGGTGTTTTACTCAAACATGGACATTTCCGCTGGTTACAAAATTGAGTAATAACCAATGTGTGTAGAGTTCCCATTGAATTTGATGTTATTGACCTTAATATGATCCTAGAAATAAGAGATAATGGCTTGGATCTTTACATTTCTAGGAAAAAACTTCAATTTTCTAGGTATAAACATGTTGAGGCTGTTAGGAATATATGTAAAGGCTCCAACTAATCTGATGATATCTGTTATATACATTTACATTCCCAATTTTGTGTTTATAAGTCCAGATTCTTCATAACATACTTTAGCATATGGTTTGCCTCTGAAACGAACATGCTAATGAGGTAACTCGTCCAAATGTAACCTTGTTAGATTGTATTTTATAGAGACGGCTGTTAAATATTGGTTATGTCATCTTTAGAAACATGCTCAATACACCAGGAGTGAGTAACCAATCCATTCATTTCAATAGCATTATTACCAAAATTCTCCAGCATATCTAGGCTCCTATTGATAAACGAACTTTTGAGCCCACGAAGTTGGGGGATGAGAGCATTTATAGTTTAGGGTTGATTAATGTTGAAAATTATATGTTCACTTAGGGGTAAAAATATTATTTTGTACTTATATTATAATTTACATTTATAATTATGTAATATATTGTGGATTTCTAATTTTGTTTCTAAATATTTGATTTTGTATAATTTTGCATGTTTAAATCTACCAAGATTACCAAGATTCTAATATGTTTGTAAATATTATTATGAAGATTCTCCATAACTTTTGGGTTCCTATTGATAAACCAACTTTTGAGCCCACTAAGCCATTGGGGGATGAGGCCATTTTTAGTTTGAGGTTGACTAGTGTAAAAACTTGTATGTTCACCAAGGAGTAAAAATGTTATTTTATACTTATATTATAATTTACATTTGTAATTATGTAACATATTGTGGATTTCTAATTATATTTCTAAATATTTGATTTTGTATATTTTTGTGTGTTTAAATATTACAAAGATTACCAAGATTCTAATATGTTTATAAATATTATTACCAAAATTCTCTAGCACTTCTGGGTTCCTATTGATAATCCAACTTTTGAGCCCACTAAGCCATTGGGGGATGAGGCCGATTTTAGTTTGGGTTGATTAGCATTAAAAATTTTATGTTCAATAACGGATAAAAATGTCATTTTGTACTTATATTATAATTTGCATTTGTAATTACGAAACATATTGTGGATTTCTAATTATGTTTCTAAATGTTTGATTTTTATATTTTTGTGTGTTTAAAAATTACAAAGATTACCAAGATTCTAATATATTTCTAAATATGATTACTAAGATTCTCTAGCACTTCTATGTTCCTATTGATAAACCAACTTTTGAGTCTAGTAAGCCGTTGGGGGATGCGGCCTTTTTTAGTTTGGGGTTGATTAGTGTTAAAAATTGTATGTTCACTAAGGGGTAAAAATATTATTTTGTACTTATATTATAATTTACATTTGTAATTATGTATCATATTGTGGATTTCTAATTATATTGTGCATTTATTAGGTAAAAAATAATTTCACACAATTTGAGGCTCCAAACAAATGTCGAATTTGGTTTTCAAAGTTCCAAAAAGTTAGGTCATTATCGAGGAAGATCCAGAACTTTTATTGTGAAATTATAAGTTTTTACCATATTATATGTGGTAATTGTTAGTAGGATGACTTGATTGTGCTTCAGTAGATTGACTTAGGTTTATATTTGGTTAATAGAACAAATGTATGCCACTGATATAACTGGCTTTATTTACGTGTGTGATGTAAATTGATCATGAACTAATACAAATGGAGAGGAGGGAACACACCTTTCTTCATTTTTTTCTCTCTCCACATTCTTCTCCTCTTCTCTCTATCTTAATTATGTTTTAATATTTTGTAATATATTTCAATAAATAAATTTAGTTATATTTCTAATTTTTAACCTTTTTTATTATGTATAATTTAATTTTAATAATTATTTTTTCAATTATGCTTAGCTAAATATTAATAATTAGGATAAGTTGAAACTCTTAGTAGAAAAACTATGATGGAATTAAATTCAATTTTTAATAATAGAAATTAAATTATTTTCTATTTAATTTTATGCATGTTTTATATTTGATATTTTGATTCATTGTAGACGAATAAGGGAGTTTGTCACAAAACAATTCTTAATATCTTAGTATAAAGTATGATAAAATGGTATTTTGACTGATTGTAAACAAATTGAATTTTGGTACATTAAGTATTTAATCTATAATAAAATTAATAGGAAAATAATAATAATTTATATAATTAATCTTTTGGGCAATAAGAAATAAAAAAAAAAGATTTTTGTTAAATTATATTTACTATTAGGAGTGGATCAATAGTCCTAACTAATTTATTTCCATCATTTCACTTAAATTAAATAGCGTGAATTTAAATTCTATTTTCTTAGATAAATTAAAAGGAAATAACAAATTAAATCTTTTCTCTGTGGATTGACATCGAACTCATCGAGTTATATTATAACAAGACACTCTTGTAATTAAGAGTTATAAATCACTTTTAAGTCATGTCAGAGGTTTGATTGGAAGGATGGCCAATGGACTAAGGCTCCTTCCATCAAATAGGTTTTCCTTGATTGCTCTTGCCGACCATCTTATGCTTGATGATGTTCTTTCAGCCAATGAACATCCAAATTTCACTACCTTCCAACAGCCTCAAGTTGGCCACCTCACTTTGGCAGCTCCTATTTCAGCATCTTTCACTCTAGAAGCTCCTACTCTAGAAGCTCCCGCTCCAGAAGCCCATAACTATCTAGTTCAGCAACTTTTGAGCAGAGTTCGCACTATATTTGAGCAGCATAACCAACTTCAGCCATACTTTGAAGCATTTCAACAGCAAATTTTGGATGAGTAGAGGTAACTTTTTTATCAGTAGTAGCAGTTTCTCGCTATACAACAGGCTTTTCTTGATAGCAAGCAGTGACTCCTTATTACTTTTGGTTTTCCTCCCTCTTATTCTTTTCTTTTTTCACATCAACATTTTAGCATTTATTGTTATCACACTATTTGATCATATTATTTAGTTTATGTGATGTTTTAGATGACATGATATCTTATAAGTTGTGATTATGTTTATGGATTCTTGTTTTGTTATGAGTTTACATGCTTTTGCTTTGTTGTGGATATTTTGATGCCCTTATCACCTCTAATTATTATTGATTGGCATATCTCTTAAATTCATGATTGTTGATAGGAGGAGTTGAATTGGAAATTCCAATTTGTTACTACTTCCATTTTGTGTAAGATGAAACTTCCCTTGATTATTAATTTCATGTTAAACATCTTGTCTTTTAAAAAGGGGCGCTAGTTTGATGATAAAGGGGGAGAAGTATCATGTATTTGATACTTATATCTACTCACTTTAAATGTTCTTGAATTTGTTGAAATATTAATCCTTTTTGATATCTTATAAACTTGTGACATATTTAGGGGTCATTCCCTTATGAATATGTCAAAAATATATGCAATGGTTTTCATCATAAAAAAAATGGAGAGATTGTTGACCAAATGACTAACTGCCTTTGATTTTGATGACAACAAACCATATGTCAACGGTTTATTGGTAAATATATGTTTCAAATCTCACTAGCTCTTGAAGGACCAGAAGTTAAAAATCATTCTTGTGAGAACAAGTTCAAAGCATTCAAATAGACAAAGGTTAGGTGATTTCTTTTATTAAAGCTCATCAAATCAAGGACAAGTATTGAGGGTACTAAGTTAGGTTATTTATCTTATTAACAATTCTTGTAAAGTTAGTATGATTAAATGAATGAATGTCTGAGCACTAAAAAGTTCAAACAATTTTCATAACATTTAAAAAAAAATCATTTTCATAAGATAAATGTTTTATTTTTAAAAGGAAAAATGATTTTATGAAATGAAAGTTTCAAAGTTTATGTACTAAAGTGATGAACGTTTTTGTGAACTTTGAAATCCTAGAAGTAGGTCTATTTAAATCTTTATAACATTTTTGGGTCAAAATTATGATTTTGAAAAGCTTAACAGTGAACCATTTATGGCAAGCAGCTAACCGATATCCTTTGAAAGAGTTTCTAGAAACAAAAGGTGTACCGTTTATGGCAAGTAGCTAACCAATATCTTTGGCAGAGTTTCTGGACACAAACAGTGTATTGCTTATGGCAAGCAGCGAACTAATATCCTTGAAAGAGTTTCTAGAATTTAAATGGCTAATCGATAATTTTTAAGCGGTGATTTTTATTTGCAAATTTTTCGAATTGTTTTAAAATGGTAACTTGTCATTTTAAGGAAACTGAGATCCATTTCAAAGTTAGCAGTAATCCTAGAAAAAGAATAATAGCTAGTTTTCTGGTTTAAACTATAAAAAGCCAAGTTAAACTCATTTGAAAATGCTTGCTCTTCCTATTCGTTGTCTTCTTCAGTCTTTATCAAGCTTAATATTGTTCATACAAATTACCTTGAGCATTCATTTGCTTATTATCATTGAGATGTAACTTGCTAATATATTCTTGTGAGAGTGCAATCTTTGTGAACTTCAATTTCACTTCAAAAGTTGAGTGCTTGTAAGTGTAGGAAAAACTTGAGAAAGAGGTGTGTGTGATCATTCACCCATTGTAAAGGTTCATTCATACCTTGGAAGTAAATTATAAATATTTTGAAGCCTTGGGATGTAAGGCTTGGTTAATGAAACCTCAAGCGCAGTTGGCTTGGAAGCATGGACATAGGCTGGCCACGTAAAAATCTTGTGTTGCTTTCTTTGCCCTTGCCTCTTTGAATTTACTCATTGTTGTATTTATTGTTGTTAGTTAGTTGGAATACAAATTGGTATTAGATTGTGATTTTATTGTTAATAATTTTAAAAACACAATTCACCTCTCCTTTGGGTTGCTTAGCTAAATTTTCAGTAACCTTGGTTATCTCTTCATCATGAATTGGGTTTCATATATGTGCTCATTCTTGCTGTATTTATTTATATCAATGTGATTCCATATTTTGGATGATTCTGTGACCTTTTAATATCAGCTGTAATATTTTTACATGTAGTTAAAGATGAAATTCCATTAATAAATGGTCAAGCCACACACACTCATGTTAGCCTAAAGGGCTATACATAATGTAATTTTGATAATAACAAGCATATGTATTAAGTGATTTAATAAATATTGTATTTCACATTGTTCACTAGTTTTTGAAGGGTAATATTTATGCAAGTGAATCAAGTGAAATCAAGCTCAAGACACTCAACGGACAACCGCGAAATCAAGAATAAAGTTTAGAGCTTAACGAACAAATTAGTGCGATAAATTCTTGTAAAGCCAGTATGATTTAATTAATGCATGATTTAGCATTTGAGAAGCTCAAGAGATTTATTTAATTAAATACTTTTCATAAACTAAAAGGTTTATTTTTATAAAGTAAAGTATTTTGTGGATTTGAGTAATTTGGACTTAAATGCTAAGTTTTGAAATCTTTGATTTTAATAAGTATTATTATTAAATTTCAGAGTTGGACATTTTTACAAACATTTGAAATATTTTGGGCCATACCATAATTTATGAATATTTTAGACTAAAGTGAAAGGTTTTGAGAACTTTAAAAAATATGGGTATTATGTTGAAAAGGACCGTTTTGCAAAATAATAATATCTTTGGGGCCATATCATAATTTCATAAAGTTTTAGAAAGACAACTATTATTAGAAAATTCTGAAATTGGACCTTTTTGTAAAGTTTTATGACATTTTGGGACGTAGTATAATTATAGAAAGTTTTGGTCCAAAAGTGTAATTTTAGTGAACAGTGTTACTGTAGCAAAATTCAAAAATAACTGTAATATCACTGTTCATGAGCGGCTAACCAGATAAATCAAGCGGCTAACCGCTTGGGCACGGGAATTTGCCTATAACGGCTAGTTTTCGGGCTTTAATTATAAAAAGTCAACTCAAACTTCATTTTAAGAACTAATGCAAGCAAATATAAGATCATACAACATATATTGAGCTTTCAAAACGCAAATCATCATAGATTGAATCATTGTTGAGCTATTATTTGCATATCCACTCTTAAAGAGAGTTTTTGTTGTAATTTTTATTTCTTATCAAATTATGAGTAAGTGTGAGAAATACTTGGGGTGAAGAGATTGGAGAGATAATCTCTTGATTGTAAAGGTTCATTGACACCTTGGAAGTCAATTGTAAGAACTTGAAGCCTTGGGAGGCTTGGATAGTGAAATCCTCGAGCTTGGTTGGCTTGGAGGCGTGGACGTAGGCGGGGATTGCCGAACCACGTAAAAATCTGTGTGTTTGTTTTTATCTTCCCTTACTCTTTTATTTTTATGCTTGTTTGAATTTATTGTTTTCTATTCCATTAAGGCGTTAGATTAATTTGTTGTGAGAATTGTATTGCATAATTTTTAAAAACCCAATTCACCCCCCTCTTGGGTTGCGTAACTTGCATTTCAACTCACACATATAATTACATACATATATGATCAGGTTGTTTTCATCAGATAGTTATATAAATATTAATGGAAATTTTGGTTACTTGTGATTAAAATTTTAAAACTTATTAATTGATTGTTCATTTATTTATATAAATTACACTAACTTTATGTTTTTATTGATAATATAGTTATAATACAAAGTAGTGTCTAAGCCATAATTTTAAATGTATGGATAGCATTTTTTTCATTACAAATTTATTATATTATAATAAATCATTTATCTAACAAATATGTGGAACCTACAAAATTTCATTAATAATTATTGCATTACAGGTGTGGGACTTATAATGATAGAAAACAAAATGATAGAGAACACCAGTTTGGCATTCTATACCTTTATGAAGAAAAAGTGAAGAACAAAAACTTTTTAATTTTTGTATCTTTTGTTTACAGTTGAAAAATGCATCCATCAAACAAGTTTTACACTTGCGTTGTCATAAAAAAAAACATTTAGCCAAAGATGATGTCAAACACACCATAAGTTACTCATTTGTTAAAAAACTTATTCATATGCCCTCCATGGTTTTTGCTTTTTATTTCCTCACTTTTCAATTTAAGATTTTTATCCAATTCTTCATCTAGGGTTTTGGTTCACTGTTATTCGGGTTATCTACTGCTGTTTTTAGCTTTTTTGACTATTTTTGGGTTTGATGTCCTATTATTTTTGGATTTACTCTTGTTGTTTGTAGGTTAATTTGATGTAATTTAGTTTGGATTTACTTCTGGTTTTGGTTGATTTATTGCTTTTTTTTGGTTAAATTACAATTATTTTTTGGTTAATTTGTTTCGATCTGGGTTCTAGTTTACTATAGAAACTAACATTTTATTTTTCTTATTGTTTTTAACAGAGTATAATTAAAATTAGTGGTAGTGGACGATCCTGAAGTTATTGCAAAATGATCTTGAAGTTAGTTTTACACTAGAAGAAGCTGTGTATTATGGAAAATGTATTATGCTTTTGAGTATTCATGAAAATGGAAAATGTATTATTGGTGATATTAACATTTCCTCTTAATAGAGAGAATGAAAGAAATAATTATAGAGATATAACTTATCAATTGGTTCATCCTAGAATTGGTGGCTATAAATGAAGTTGAAAGATTACCAATGAAATAAAAGTTAGAATTGGTGGCTATAAATGAAGTTGAAAGATTACCAATGAAATAAAAGAGAGAGCTAAAGGACCTTGGGATATATGGTAATGTTGTTCATGCACTCTTATTCCTTCATCATTAATGTAGCTTATATTTTAATTTTTTTAGGTTTTTAAGAAACGTTTGTTCAATTTTGAAGTTTTTAATAATGTTAAGAAATATATATGTTCTATATAAAATTGATCATAGTTTCAAGATAATTTATGTGACAATATGCAAACCTAATTAATTCCTAGGAATAAAAATATGCAATTCTCAAGGGAATTTATCAGTTGAGTTTATTTACACCCTTAAATGTTTGTATAATTCAGAGGAAAAATTCATTAATACCCTAAGTTTTATAAGTTTTTATATTTTCTTTTCGGTATAAATGATTAAATTACTTATTTCTTAATAGATTGAATTTATTAATTTTGAGTCCATCTCATTTGGGTGATCCAAGTCCAAATTTCATTAATTTGAATATTTAAATAATTAAAGAAAGTTTGAGGGACTAAATGAAATTTTACAATAAAAGTAAGTTTGAAAAGTGCATTATATAAAGAAGAATAAGTGGAGGCGAGAGCATTATTAACTAGGGCTGGGTAAGATCGGGTTTGGATAAGCCCGATTCAGTTTCGGGTTGGTCGAGTTGGCTGAAAATTCATCCGAACTCAACCTAAACCTATAACCCAATATGATCCGATCTGAATATATTAAGATCAAATTGAATTTGGTACGGATCAGGTTCGGATTAAAAGCAATTCAGATTGGAAATTGAAAATTTTTGGTTGTCTTTGGAAAAAAAATTAAAAATGCACACACACACACACACACATAAATATTCCTAAACAATTGAACATAAAAATTTGCAATTGATATTAAACTTAGTGAGTTGCTGGTTTGGAGAAACACCATTAGCTATTTTTTTAAAATCAAATTACCCTTAGCTTTCTTTATCATTGGCTGCTAAACATTAAAATTTTACAATTTACATATGATAATGATCACATTACGAAGAAATACCATCAACATTTCAAAAAAACAAAACTCAGGTTTTCAAGTTGGATAATTTGGGTTGCTGCGTTGGAGGTGAGGAACTTGGTTAAGGATAGTAGCAACAAATCAATTGCACCAAATTCGATGGCTCTGTTTGCAAATGATCGACAGTGGCTACGCTGCATCCATGTGCCAGCGTCGGTTTTCTTTTTCGACTAGAACCCGATCTGTGAAACCCGATCTATGAGGCCTAAAGAGTGAAGACTGGAGAAGAAGAGAGTGAGGCTGTGAAGATTGAAGTGTGAAGACAGAGAAGAATCAAAGAAGAGAGTGAGAGACTAAGGTTGCCAAATGTGAGTGAAGGCTCTGTGTTTGTGTGCTGTATATGTGTGTAGTGGGTGTGTGTGTGTGTCTTGTGTGTAGAGAGGGGAGTGTGAGTTTGTGTGTCAGTGCATGTGTGTTTAACCAAAATGCTGATTTTGTTTTTTATTTCTTTTTTTTAAGCCAAACCTGATCAGATCGTGGCTAAAATGAACCCGATCAGGTTGGGTGAATAACCCGATTCGATCCGAACCCGACATTTTTTGGATGAGGTCAGGTCGGATCAAATCGGGTCAGGTTATTTGCCCAGCCTATTATTAACAATCACAAAAGATGAAGAGACAAAAAAAAAAAAAAACAAACAAAGAGAGAGAGAGAGAACAATTAGTGGTGTGAGTTTAATTTGGGGACAAGGGTTTCAATCTTTGATTAGACGATTGGAAGGCGAATTTAATTCCGGTTTCTCCCAAATTTAGAGGGTACATTCCTGGCATTGCCCTCTACAATTCTGCTGGGCTTAATTTTTATTTTATCCTCTCATTGGCTATTATTTGAGAATCCTACTTATTAGAGAGACAAATATTAGGTTGTTACTGTAAGCCAAGAATATTGAGATTCTTGATCTAGTTAGCCTCTAGTATTATCTAAAGAAGAATTTGTGTTGTAATCCTATTAATATAGTGGAAGATTATATCGGACTATGGTCCCGTGGTTTTTCCCGTTTTGTGTTTTGCACATAAAAATCTATCTCTTGCGGTTGATTTATTGCTTTGGATTGTGTTAGATTATTTTCTGCCTATTAATTTATGGTACACATCCTATTTTAATCGCAGAAAGAGGGAAATAGTTTTTTTTTTCTTAATTTACAACTGCTTGCGTGAGTTTCTTTCCCAATAGAGTGGTATCAGCGCGTCAGGTTTTGTGTTTTTATTACTTGTGTGGTTAATATGCAGGAATCCTCGGCATGCATGATTAAATTAAAGTTATGGAATTTTGGTATTTGGAAGTCTAGAGATAGAAGATTTTTTGTACACGAAAGACTTGAACCCATTGAAGGCGAAGAAGCTAGACCTGCCGATTTAGAAGATAAGAATTGGTCTTAATTAAATCAAATGGCTATGGGTACTATTAGGTTATGGATTGATCAAATTGTGTACTACCATGTTGCGATGGAATCCATGGCTAATGTTCTTCGGAGGATATTTGAAATAATTTATGAGCAACCAACAACATAGAACAAACCCAACTTGATTAAAAGGCTTGTTAACTTGAAATACAAAGAGGCGTGCAGTATAACTAAACACATTGACTACTATGAAAATTAATTTAGATGATGAGTTATAAGCATTGTTGTGACTTAGTTCTTTGCCTGATAGTTGGGAGACATTAGTAGTGTCAGTGAATAATTCAATGCTGAACAAAAAAATTAACCTTGGATATAGTTACAGATAAGTTGTAGAATGAAGAATCTAGAAGAAAGAATGTTGAAACAGTTTTTTTCTAAATCAGATGTAATTCTTTCGGAAAAGCAAGAAAGGCAGGGGAGAAGCCAAACTATAATTTTTCGCTAGCAAAACAATTATAACTCTAGATGAAGATCTAAATCCCAGAGGAGAAACTTGAATTACTTTCATTGTTAGAAAATGGGTCACGTTAAAAGGGAGTGTAGATTATGGAAAAGAGAACATGCGAAAGAAAAAAAGGTGATGCTCAGAAAAATGACAAAGTGAACACTGCACCATAGTCGATGGTCAGATGGGTATTGTTTATAAGGAGAGCTCTATAAATATCACTTGCCATACCAGTGAGTGATTTATGTGCTTCGTTTCATGTTACTGCACATCGTGATTACTTCACATCCTATGTTAATGGTGATTATAGCCATTGTTGTGGAAATTTTATTGTACTCGCAAGCTCATGAATCTACTGTAGTATAGATTTGTGGTGATGAGTGTCGATTCCACAAGGAGGTAGATTTAATTATATGTAGGGTTAATTTTCTAAGTGTATATAAGAGTTGGTTGTAAGTGATTTTTTTTGTTAAATTTTAAAATAAAATGGCGGGAATGAGTTAAAGATGAAAATAATGCAAATGAAACGCTTGAGTTTCTAGATTCACATTCAACATTTTACCATGAATTTACTATTTCTTTTTTAGTTCCAATTAATCCATGAGGGGGTATTTCCACTCCTCATAATCTCACTCTAATAAATATGGGCATTGTTGTGGCAACCAAGCTCTGCACATTCATTCTCTATACCTTGTTTGTATTTGATCACATTCTTTTATTAGAAATATTAATTTAATTTCTTTTTTTCATTTGTTTTTTATTGCCACAACAATGCCTTATTGGCATTTTTCAAGATATTGGGCAACTAAATACACAATATGGATCCAATGCAGAAAGGGCAAATTTGGAATAAAACTGAACCGGATTTAGAGTTCTCTAGAAGGAGTTATGACCAATTTATTATAGCTTGTTCAGACTTTGGAATTCCAACGACTCCTATGTTTATTCAACTTCATTTATTTGTTTTGATTCAAGTTTGTCAATGTGTTAGATAGGTCTACCATCAATGATGGTGGGTTAGCATTAAGTTTGTTAATGATAGCATTAATTATAGTAGGTGATGAGATTAAGGATAAAACTATCACAAGCACATGGGATGAGGCATATTCAGATCCTACTCAAGTTCCCATCGGACAGTTACAAGAGCTCGAGCAAAGAAATTCAAAGAAGTGCTTAATGGATTGATTCAAGCAACTTGGGCTCAATCAAATTTGTGAAGGTTTGTTGAAGGAATCGCACATGATAAATGCATGATTCAGGCTCTTGAAGTTTCCAAATAGTCACTTCCATGAAACAGAGAATTGGCTTGCACATTATGACGGGAAAATATATTATTTTCCTTTTTTCAGATACTTTCCCATTTCTTGAGGAGCTATTATTTCTATTTTAATCGCCTACTTTTCATTTAATTGATGTAAGGCATTTAAGCCAATTAGGATTCTGATTTGATTTAGATTCTTTCTTATTTACTTAGATTAGGATTCTGATTTGGCTTAGATTTTTTCCTATTTACTTATATTAGGATTTTGATTTTTGGTTAGGATTTATTTCTAAAAATTCTCGTAACCAACCCTATATAATGTACTCAAATCCAATAAACAGGGTAGAAGTTTTTTATGCAATTGGTGATAGAGTTAATTCTCTTTTGTTATTTACAAACTCTTTGAACTTATTGGGTTTATGCGGCGTTCAAACTCTTCACTTATCAATCAGACCATCCATAGCTAATTGTGGCGTCTTCACATACCAAGGTTCGTGCTTTCAATAAGCATTGGATCGAGGTTCCAATCAATTCCTAGTTTAGATTCGATCTTGGGGACTAAATTGATTAGGGCAGCATCAGTTCTTGACGGGGTTCGTAATAGAAGGCTAGTATTAAGTTTATCAATGACTAGCATTAATAACGGTGGATTGGTGAAGACTTTTGAAGCACCCTTTGACAAACCTATGCTTGGAGGGTTGTTCCAATGTTTCCATTTGTATTTTTAGGATCTTGGGTTTCTTTTAGCCTATTTAAACTCAGTAAACTTGTTATGTAAGATATTTTACAGATTAATGTTATTTGAATTTGAAAGATTATTCTTTCTTTGGTTCTTTTGAGAACTAGTGAACTTAACAAGAATTTGCATTCTTGTAGCATTCCAAATCTAGACTTATCACTCACCTTCTCATCTACATCTTGAGTGTTGCGTCAATATCATTCTTTATACCTTTGGTTCATGTTTTCTTAAGCATTAGGTCAAGGTTTTGTTTGTCTTAAATCTGTTTAGAACTTTCTTGGGAAGTTGAAACTACAAATTAAGTGTGGGTTTCAAAGTTTCATTGTGGGGTTCGTAAGAACAATAAAGATAGATGAATTTGACCTTGGTGCCTATGCTCTGATACCAAATGGTATGAAACCCATGAAGAGCTGATACGATCCTAATCAATATAGTTCCCTAGATCGAATCTAAAACATGAATTGAATGGAATCGTGAACTAATGCTTAATGAAAGCACGAACCTTAGTATGTGAGGACGCCATAATCAACTATGGACGGTCTGATTGATAAGTCAAGAGTTTGAACGCCACTAAAATTTGATAAGTTCAAAGAGTTTGTATAAGAACCAAAGAGAATTAACTCTCTCAACAATTGCATTAAAATTGATCTCTGTTTATTGGATACGAGTACATTATATAGGGTTAGTTATAAGAATTTTTGAAAATAAATCTTAAAACAAAATCAAATCTGAATCTAAATAAATAGGAAATAATCTAAATCAAATTAGAATCCTAATATAAGAGAATAGGAAAGAATCTAAATCAAATCAAAATCCCAATTTAAGTAAATAGAAAAGAATATAAATCAAATCAAAATCCTAATAGGCTTAAATGCCTTACATTAATTAAAATGGAAACTAGGTGATTAAAATATAAATAACTGATTTTTTTCTCTAATAGCCTTCTCAAGAAACGAGAAAGTATCTGAAAAAGGAAAAAATATATTTTCCCGCCATAATGTGCAAGTTAACTTCTTATTTCATGGAAGTGATTTTTTGGAAACTTTAAGAGCCTGAATCATGAATTTATCATGTACGATTCCTTTAATAGGCCTCAACGAATTTGATTGAGCCCAAATTGCTTGAATTAATCCATTAAGCGCTTCTTTGAATTTCTTTACTCGAGCTCTTGTAACGGGTTCGACAGGAACTTGAATAGGATCTGAATATGCCTCATCCCACGTGCTTATTATAGTTTTATCCTCAATCTCATCAAGACCCATGTAATTCCTCATGCATATCATCTAACCTAGGAATGGGATGTCGATACTTTACCGTTATGTTGTTAATGGCTTGACAGTCAACACACATCCTCCACATCACATCCTTCTTAGGAACTAATAAAATCAAAACTGCACATAGATTCATGCTTTCTCTCACGTACCCTTTTTCCATCAATTCATTAACCTGCCTTTGAAGTTCCTTGATCTCCTCTGGGTTGCTCCTTGGTCTATTTGGAATGGTTGCACCAGGCACAAAATTAATTTGATGCTCAATCCCTTGGATTGGAGGTAAACCATGTGGTGCTTCCTCAAGAAAGACATCCTCATATTCCTGCAAAAAAGAAATAATAGAACTAGGCAAAGTAGGGTCAAATTTGTTAGTGTTTAAAAATGCCTCTTTGTACAAAAGTACAATCATCAGCTGATGTGAAAACAATGCTTTTTTTATCTCACTCACTCTTGTGTAGAAATTCTTTTGTTTTTCTTCTAATTTTCTATCAATGGTCGTATTTTTCTTTAGTTTTTCTCTCACATTTTCCTCGGCATCTTTTTTAATTTTACTCTCTTTTTCTTTTGCTCACTCTCTCTTTGTAGGCTCACTTGGTCAATGGAATAAAAGTGATGTTTCGTTGATTAAATACAAATGAATTACCAAGGCCGCCCAACTAACAAGTGTCTAGCCTGCATTGGTACAACATCATATAGTACCTTATCTTCATACTTGTCAATCCGAAAAGTCGCTAGTACCTGCTTGTTCACTTTCACCTCACCACTGTCATTTAACCACTATAGTTTGTATAGCCGTGGGTGTTTAGGTGTTGGAAGCCCTAACTTATCTACCATGATAGTACTAGCAACATTAGTACAACTTTCTCTATCAATAATCATATTGCATACTTTGCCTTGAACATAACACCTAGTATGGAAAATGTTTTCCCGTTGCACTGCTTTATTTTCCTTTACTTGTACACTCAAAGCTTTTTTACCTACTAAAGTCAATTCCTTAGGGGCTATATACTCTTCATCTTCAACGTCCTCTAATGGTGACATCTCATTTTCTTTTGTTTCATCTTAAGTTACAATCTCACCATTGTCCCGCAATACCATAACTCTTTTATTCACACATCTACTTGTGATATGCCCCCTGCCTTGACATCAATAATCATACTATATACTTTGTCTTGAGCATAGCACTTAGTATGGAAAATGTTTTCCCGTTGCACTATTTCATCTTCCTTTACTTGTACACTCAAAGCTTTTTTACCTACTAAAGTCAATTCCCCAAGGGCTATATACTCTTCATCTTTGACGTCCTCTAATGGTGGCATCTCATTTTCTTTTGTTTCATCTTCAGTTACAATCTCACCATTGTCCCGCAATACTATAATTCTTTTATTCACACATCCACTTGCGATATGCCCCCTGCCTTGACATTTAAAACACTTAATGTCATGATTCTTAATAGTAAGAGTCACAATGTTACCTTCTAAATTGTGCTTGGAGGGCTCAGATTGGCTTAGGTGCAGTAGATGCTTGTGGCCTCTCGTCTCGTTTCACATAGCTCGACTTCAAAAGAGTGAAACTCAAGCTTCAGGCTGCAAGGGTGTTACCCCTCCTCTTGAGTTGCTTCTCAATCTTTATGGCTTTGTAGACCATCTCTTCAATCTCCACATAATGTTGCAACTCAACCTTATCCACAATCTCCTAATTAAGACCATTCAAAAATCGTGCCATGGTAGCTTCTCTATCTTCCTCCACATTTGCTCTAATCATGGTAATCTCCATTTTTTTATAATAATCCTCCACATTTCGATTACCCTATATAAGACTTTATAATTTTTTGGTACAAGTATCGATAATAGTGGTTAGGTACAAAACGTCTTCTCATCAATGATTTCATTTCATCCTATGTCTCAACTGAACGTTCCCTATTTCGCCTCCTACTTATAACAAGCTAATCCCACCAAGTAATAGCATAGTCAGAAAACTCAATCACAACCAATTTTACCTTTTTTGCCTCTGAATAATTGTGGCTGTCAAATATGAACTCCATTTTCTTCTCCCATTCAAGGTATGCTTCCTGGTCGGATTTTCCTTGAAAAGATAGAATCTTCATCTTTATGCCACTTAATCCATCATCTCTATTCCTAGCTCTTCTACCTCGTCCAACTCTCTTATAGCTACCCACTGAGTCCTCCCCTTCATCATACTCATCTATATAAGAGTCATCAATCTAACCTCTAGTTGGAGCTCTTTCTCTTCTACATGCTTGGGGAACGAGTTGTGGATGCCCTGCACGTGCGTTCTCCACTTGATCCAAACTCTTGGCTTTCACAAACATCTTGGCTTCGCTGTCTTTTTCTCCTCCACACTGGAAATTGAAAATTTTTTATTGTCTTTGGAAAAAAAAATTAAACACACACACACACAAAAACATATATATTTCTAAACAATTGAACATAAAATTTGCAATTTACATTAAACTTAGTGAGCTGCTGGTTTGGAGAAACACCATTATCTAATTTTTTTTAATCAAATTACCCTTAGCTTTCTTTATCATTGGCTGCTAAACATTAAAATTTTACAATTTATATATGATAATGATCACATTAAGAAGAAATACCACCAACATTTCAAAAAACAAAACTCGGGTTTTCAGGTTGGATAATTCGAGTTGCTGCGTTAGAAGTGAGGAACTTAGTTAAGGACAGTAGCAGTAAATCAATTGCACCAAATTCGATGGATGTGTCTGCAAATGATCGACAGTGGCTACGTTGTATCCATGCGCGAGTGTCGGTTTTCTTTTGCGACTAGAACCCAATCTGTGAAACCCGATCTACGAGGCTTTAAGAGTGAAGACTGGAGAAGAAGAAAGTGAGGCTGCGAAGATTGAAAAGTGAAGACAAAGAAGAATCAAATAAGAGAGTGAGAGACTAAGGTTTCCAAATATGAGTGAAGGCTCTGTGTGTGTGTGTTGTATATGTGTGCAGTGGGTGTGTGTGTGTGTCTTGTGTGTAGAGGAGGGAGTGTGTGTTTGTGTGTCAGTGCGTGTGTGTTTAGCCAAAATCCTGATTTTGTTCTTTATTTCTTTTTTTTTAAGCCAAACCCGATCATATCGTGGCTAAAGTGAACACATTGACTACTATTAAAATTAATTTAGATGATTAGTTATAAGAATTGTTGTTACTTAGTTCTTTGTCTGACAGTTGGGAGACATTAGTAGTGTCAGTGAATAATTCAACACTGAACGAAAAAATTAACCTGGGATATAGTTACAGATAAGCTATAGAATGAAGAATCTAGAAGAAAGAATGTTGAAACATTTTTTTCTAAATTAGATATAATTCTTTCGGAAAAGCAAGAAAGGCAAGGGAGAAGCCAAAATAGAATTTTTCGCTCGCAAAACAATTATAACCCTAGATGAAGATCTGAATCCCAGAGCAGAAAGTTGAATTACTTTCATTGTTTGAAAATGGGTCACTTTAAAAGGGAGTGTAGATTATGGAAAAGAGAACAGGCGAAAGAAAAAGGGTGATGCTCAGAAAAATGACAAAGAGAACATTGCACCATAGTTGATGGTCATATGGGTATTGTTTATAAGGAGAGCTCTGTAAATCTCACTTGCCATACCAGTGAGTGATTTATGTGCTTCGTTTCATGTTACTGCACATCGTGATTACTTCACATCCTATGTTAATGGTGATTATAGCCATTGTTGTGGAAATTTTATTGTACTCGTAAGCTCATGAATCTACTGTAGTATAGATTTGTGGTGACGAGTGTCGATTTCACAAGGAGGTAGATTTAATTATACGTAGGGTTAATTTTCTAAGTGTATATAAGAGTTGGTTGTAAGTGATTTTTTAAAATAAAATGGCGGGAATGAGTTAAAGATGAAAAGAATGCAAATAAAACGCTTGAGTTTCTGGATTCACATTCAACATTTTACCATGAATTTACTATTTCTTTTTTAGTTCCAATTAATCCATGAGGGGATATTTCCACTCCTCATAATCTCACTCTAATAAATATGGTATCAAGCACTCAATATGTCAAAGGGTAATGATCTTCCACTAAGTATGGTGTCAAGAACACGCTGTGCCAGACGATAATAATTCTTCTGTCGACAACATGGTAAGAACGTCCACTAAATAGTATAGATGCACTCTTTGTCGACATTAAGTCAAGACGACCCACAAAATTGTAGAGAGGAATTCCTCTCTAATACCAGACAGTAACGATCCTTCACCAAGGAGCTGGTATACAGTGTAAAATCTGGAAATGATACACTATCTATTGACAATGAGTCAAAACAACCACATAAATTAAAGAGGAAAAGAAAATAAACTTAGCTAATTAAGCCCATGGATCATATTGAGACTTCACCTTCAACTCAAGCTTGAAACTAAACTAGTCATTCATAATTGAGCTAAGGATAAAATAATAATTTTATTAAAATACATAGAAAATACAAGATGAAGATAGAATTACTGAAAATAGAGTTCAAAAATGGATTCAGGGGTGTAAAATTAAGGGGACCTTACTATTTATAAATACAATAGGTAAATCATGGCCATTGGATGAAAACAATTTGAATACTTAAGATTACGCCACATGGCATGTTTTGATTGGCTGGAACACATTATCAGTCAACACTACATCAATATTTCGGTCCAATAAGATGCTGCCACATCATTAGTCAACGTCACATTAATATTTCGGTTCAATAGCATCCTGCCACATCATTGGTCAATGCCACATCATCAGTCAATGCCACGTCATCGTACCGTATTTGTGAACAGTGTCATACATGTGAACAATGCCATTTACGTAAACAGATTGAATACCCTTTTATGCTTCTCCTAAGTTTTTCAACCATTTCAGGTTTTAAAATATCATATGTTTTGCTATTTGACTTTTCGTTAGTCGTGAAATGGACAAAATATCCCCAAAATACATGACATTGTTAAATTATGATAAAACACACATAATAAAAGTTTGGAGAATTTAAACATGTAAAAGTGGAAATGTTAATGAGACTTGGAGTATAAAATGGTAATTTTATCCTGTATAAATATGCATTCTCCAGTACTCAACAGCCATGTTTAGATGAGAAATAAGGGGGCATCCAAAATTGTGGGCATGGAAGATATTTGCTTGGAAACCAACATTGGCTGTAAGTTGTTTGCTTAGAGATGTTAGACATATACCAGATATTTTCCTTAATTTGGTCTCTATAGGTAAACTTGATGATGATGGTTATGCTAACCAATTTGGCGAAGAAAAATGGAAGCTCAACAAGGCTCTCTACTATTAGCTAAGGGGAGGAAAGTAAACACTCTCTATATTATAGAAGCCAAGATCAAGAAAGATGTGAATGAGCCTGTAAAAGATTCTGACATGAGACATGGCATAAGAGATTTGGTCACATTGGTGAGAAAGGTCTAGAAACTTTTGCTAGAAAAGGATTTCTTCCCAATGTTGCAGGTATGTCCCTCAAGACTTGTGTTCATTGCTTGGCTGGAAAGACTCATAGAGTAGTTTTTAAAAGCTTTTATCCATCTAGAACATCACAAATCCTTGATTTGATTTACACTTATATTTGTATGATGTAAAGTAGATCAATAGGAGATGTACTTTATTTTATAACCTTTATAGATGATTGTTTTAGAAAAGTGTGGGCTTTTGCTTTTAAATATTAAAGACTAGATACATAATACATTTAAATTCTTCCATACTTATATTGAGAGAGGGATAGGAAGAAAATTAAAATGTGTTAGGGCAGATAATGATAGTGAATATAAAGGACTATTTGAGCAATAATACAGATCTTATGGAATAAGACATGAGAAGACTGTACCAAAAACCCATCAACAAAATAATGTTGCAGAAAGGATAGATAGAACAATTGAAGAGAGGGTTAGGTTAATGCTTTTTTATGCCAAGCATCCTAAATCTTTCTAGGCAGAGGCTATGCGTACTGTAGTTGACTTGATTAACTGTTTATATTCAAATTTTTAAGGATGAAAGAACAAACCTTAATGATAATGCCAAACAATGCATTTTCTTAGTCTATGGGCATGAAGAACTTGGGTACAGATAATGGGATAGAGATGTTGTGTTTTTTTAAGATCAGATAGTTGGTGATGCAGAGAAGAATAATGAATCATAGTCATCTCCACAAATTCTTATTATTCTAACTTCAATTTCTCCACCTACAGTTCATGATAATCATGGGGGAGCTAAAGAGGATAATAATGATAGTCTAGAAAAACCAGTTGAGCAAGCACCTCCAGAAACACTTGCACCACTAATTGAACTAAAATTAAAAAGATCCACTATAGAACGACGACCTTCCACTAGATATATTCCACGTGAGTATATAATGCTTATAGATGGAGGGGAGCCAGAAAGTTTTGAAGAAGCCATGTCTCACCAGCAGAAAAAAAAAATGTTGATTTTGAAGAAATATTTTGTCCTGTGGTGAAACTATTTTCTATTCGAGTTATTTTGGGATTAACAACTAACTTGAACTTAGAGATTAAACATCTTGATGTAAAAACAGCTTTCTTACACAGTGACTTAGAAGAGGAAATATACATGGGGCAACCTGACGAGTTCAGTGTCAACGATAAAGAAAAACTTGTGTACAAGTCGAAGAAAATTTTGTACGGGCTAAAACAAGCACCAAGAAAGTGGTGTAAGAAGTTTGATTCTTTCATGGAGAATTATAGTTTTAACAAGACAATGTATTATCATTGTGTTTTCATGAAGAAGTTTGGTGATAATGATTTTATCATTCTTCTGCTTTATGTCAATGACATGTTGATTATTGGCTAGGATGCTAGTAAGATTGACAATCTAAAGAGAGAGCTTAGCAACTCTTTTGCAATGAAGGACTTGGGACTAGCAAAACAGATTCTTGAAAGAATTAACATGAGCAAGGCAAAATCTGTTTATTCTCTACTTGCAGACCATTTCAAGCTTAGATCTAAGCATTGTCCTACAAGTGATAAAGAAAAGTAAGAAATGAAAGAAGTTCCTTATGCTTCAGCAGTTAGTGTAGTCAGCTGGTTTTTCTCTAATTCGGGCAAAGAGCATTAAACAATAATGAAGTGGATTCTCAGATATCTCAGAGGCACTTTGAAGGCATGTTTTATGTTTTGTTGGTGATAAACCTGTGTTACAAATGTACACAGATGCAGATATAGTAGGAGATATTAATTCTAGAAAATCCATATCAGGATATTTGCTCACCTTTGTAAGGGGAGAAGTCTTATGGCAATCTAAACTTCAATAGTGTGTTGCCTTGTCTACCACTGAAACAGAGTATATTGCAATCATTAAAGGTTGCAAAGAAATCTTGTGGATGAAGAATATGTTGGGAAAATGTGCTCTTTAAAAGCATGTGTTTATTTAATTGTTATAAATAATTTTTCTAATTAATAAAATAAATGAGGCATTTTATTCAAATATCTTAATTGCATTAATATTTTGATTAAAGTCCATTTAATCATATTATATATATTTATGTGATCACCATGTGGATTCACAGAAGACATAAATACAAGTTATCTTATGATTAAATAAATTTAGTTCGCAATTGATAAATAAAGTTGGGAACTTTATTTAAGTATAGACTGCAATGAATTCATTGAATGATTTGTCTTAATCATGTATGAATTTATTGATGTAGTACGACTACATTGAATAGGAGCACATATGAGATTTAATTAACTTTGTAATAACTGTTAGACTTATTAAATCTCATAGGCATTGATTTTACTGTAATCTTAATCTTGAGTTAATTATGATTTCATGATTGTAATTGTTATTCCATTTGAGTTACCAATGGGCACGACACATACTTGTCGTCAAGATTACCCGGTATCTTGGTGGGAGCAATTATGAGTATTGGAGTTATGGATTAACAATATAGAATTTGTACAACACATCTCTTGATGAGTTTTCGGCACTTGATCATAGAATTCTCTGGCCAAAGTGTGTCAACATATTTAGTATGTTGAAAATGATCATTAGAGAAAAGCAGTAAGAATCAAGGAACAAGATGTAATTAAATTGATTGGACAATTGAGATATCGATTTAATTAATGATGTGGTACAAAGGATTGTGTAGTAAAGAAATCAATGTGGCTTGGGATGAATTATTATTCGAGCATACAATTATGGAGGTCAATTCCAATCTTTTAGTGGAGTAGATTTGGAATTAAATAATTAGGCTATTTTAATTACAGGCCTAATTGTTATAGCCACTATTGTATGTTTCCAAATGATCCCCGAGTTAGCTCATTTAATTGACTGCACCACTATTGGATTAATAAGCAAGATAACTAGTTATTTGGGTCAAAACCCTAAATATATCGTTTAGTGGGAGGCTCCATTTAATTAGCTTGTGTGTAAGTGGGTCCCCTATAGAAAAAGAAGGTAACATGAGTTTTTATTTTCATTATTTGGAGCCTAGGGTTTTCACTAAAGGGAGATATAAAAAGGCTTATTTTCTCAAAATAAAAAGAGAACATATACTTTATACAGATCAGAGAAAAAGATTTTTCTCTCTGTTGTTGAGAGAAAAAATTTATCGTGCTAGTTGCTTTAGTAGTGATAAAGGCGCCCACACGTCAAGTGCAGATCGAATCAGAGTCATAACCTGGAAGATCATTGGTGACAGTTCGTGATCTAACAAGCGTGGTGGTGACGGATCGTGATCTAACAGGCGTGGTGGTGACGGATCGTGATCTGGGAGCCTAAATCACTTCAGCGGAAAAAGTCAAATCGGATTTTCAAGGTACGATTTCTAGATTACAAATTCTTATATATTATATGAGAGCGATCCTAAAAGGTTTTTTATTTAAATTTAAAAAACTGATCTTTTTTTTTTCTCCATCAATTGGTATCAGAGCCATCTCATATTAATATATAAGAATTCCGTATGAAATCAATCTTGATATTTATGTATTAGAGTGGCACAATTTATTCAGATATATATTATTTGTTTAATATATGAATAAAGCATGTCTATGGTTTGTCTTAATTCATGGTTAGATTTTCTGCTGTATTTTTCGTTTGGATTTGTAACAATAGGGGTGACTTTTTATCACCATGTTTCCCTCTTGATTTAGTTTAGGCCTAGGAAATTTGTAAATTAATCACTAAAAAATTGCGGAAACTTGCTGGAAATTGCGGCAACGAACCAGAGTTGCAGCGCGCGGCCAGCAGCACACGCTGTCAGGCTCTGCACACGCAGCAGCTGCAGCGCAAGCAAAGGGCTTCCGGTTGCGTGCGCAGGTTTTGGCACATTTTCCGGCAAGGCGACAGTGGTTGGTTTGGCGTCGAAGATGCGTCGGAGATCAGTGGCAACAGTGAACAGCGACTGGGCGTTTGTGGAGATGGCGGCTGGGGAAGAAGAAAGAAAGAAAAATATGATTTTAGGGCTTCATGGTTTCTATCATAGAGGCTCCTATGGTTTCATAATTTTTCTTTCGGGCAGAAAATTTTTAATTTTGTCGTTTAAATCCAAAAACAGTTTTGAGCTTAATGAATCCTAGTTTTAAGCCCAATTTCAATAGGGCTTAATGGATTAAAATGCATAGATAAATTTAATTACATTAAATTTATTTTTGGTACAAAAGTTTTATTTTAATAAATATTTTTAATTATTTATTTATTTCCTTTCAAAATTAAAATTGGACCAATTATAAATTTAAAAGCCCAATTTCCCCTAATCCATTAACAAAGACAAGCTTATGGAAGATGGACATTGACAAGAAGCCCAATGAAGATTAGGCTTAGGGTTAATGTATTTTTCATTATTAGGAAAGCCATAAATTGAGATTATTTAATTTTTTTTATATGTTATGTTTTGGATGATAACATGTCATAATAATATGTCATATAGAATAGGTAGTGCCACTCTATGCATAATGATACATGTCATTCATTAATAATGAATTTCATTATATTGTTTGAAATTTACGTATGCTTAATAATATTGGATATCATCTAGATAATATTATAGGAAGCATGCAATTAACAATATGTATGTTTTAAAAGGAAAAACCAATTTTAAAATATTGAGTGGGAGAGGGAAAATTCAAGATAATTTTTCCACGAACTCCATTGTTAGTTCAATAATAAAATTGTATATATACCTCGACTTCATGATACAGTGATGCTCCATTCGGAGGGTATATCTATTTGATATTTTATTTGATGAACTTCTTTAAAGATAAAACCAAAATATTTTTCAATCGATTATTCACCCCAACGGTGACTATTGATATGAAAAATACGTAGATTGAAACAATGATTATACACTCAACTAAAATTTGTTATTAACCTTCCCAACGAAACTCTGTTAACAAATTTAGACCCAAAAAGGATAACGATAATTATTTATCATGTCTCTACATGAAAGTAAATAATCCAATAGGTAATTGGGTCTAGTAAGTATAGACATGACTTTCCCAACAGATAGCTTGTCAAAGTGGAACTAGATTATCGTTACAATAAATAAAAATGCACTTATGATTTTATGCATTTTTGTCATTTATTGAGAATATTATTTCAAATTATTTATGCACGGATGCTTTATTTTTCAGAAAATGTCTTCCCTGAGCCCACTTACTATTATTCTGAGTCAAAACAAACTCACTGGAGAGAACTATATAGATTGGAAAAGAAATCTATTCATTGTCCTGACTGCTGAAAATTATAAATATGTCTTAACCCAGCCATGCCCTCCAGTTCCAGTGGATGATGCTCATAGAAATCAGAGGAGGCTTTATGAGAAATGGCGAAAGGCTAATGAAATGGCAAAATGCTACATTTTAGCCTCAATTTCTAATATTCTGCAGACCAAACATCAGAACTTGGAGACTGCCACTGAAATAATGGATAGTTTCCAACAGATGTTCGGGCAGAGTACTCGCTCCGCGAGACAAGTAGCGTTGAAAGGAATTATGAACAGTAAAATGGGGAAGGGCACAAGAGTTCGTGATCATGTCCTCAAAATGATGGACTATTTGAATAAGGCTGAGATTCAAGGAGCACAAATCGATGATAACTCAAAGATAGACATGGTGATAGAATCTCTGCCAAAAACATTCAAGGAGTTTAAGGTCAATTATAACATAAATAAAATAAACATGACCTTAACTGAATTAATGAACGAACTCCATTCTGCTGAAGAGATCTATCGTGTTGAGAAATCTCTGGGAAGCATAAATTTTGGATCCTTTGTTTCTATTTTTTATAATAAGAGACTTATTTGTTCTGGTACATTGGAAGATAATTTATATCATTTAAGTCCAATGATCCATTTTATGCACGACACATTGATAAATAATGATGAGCATACACATTTATCTAAGAAAAGAAATATTTCTTCCAACCAATGTTACCTCAAAGATGGGCTTTTAGGTCCATTAGAAAATGAATCATTGCCACTTTGTGAATCCTGTTTAGAAGGGAAAATGACCAAAAGGCCATTCTCGACCAAAGGAGTACATGCAACAGTACCACTTGAATTGGTACATATAGATGTATGTGGACTAATCAATGTACAAGCTCGAGGAGGTTATGAGTATTTCATCACTTTCACTGATGATTACTCGAGATACGGTTATGTTTATCTGATGCGTCACAAGTCTGAAGCTCTTGAGAAATTCAAAGGGTATAGGGCTGAGACAGAAAAGCAATTAGATAAGAACATAAAGAAACTTCGATCTGATCAAGGTGGTGAATTTCTCTCAGGAGATTTCAAAGAGTATCTGGTTGAAAATGAGATTATATCTCAGTTGACTGCCCTGGGAACACCACAACAAAATGGGGTAGCTGAAAGAAGAAATAGAACTCTTTTGGATATTGTGAGATCTATGCTTAGTTATTCGTCATTACCAATCTCTTTTTGGGGACTAGAACTGGAAACTGAAGTTTACCTCTTGAACTTAGTTCCATCTAAATCAGTGCCTAAAACCCCAATAGAATTATGGTCAGGTCGCAAACCAAGTTTACGACATGTCCATATTTGGGGATCACCAGCACATGTGCTGAAACCAAAGGCAGACAAAATGGATTCACGTTCTGAGGTTTGTATGTTTGTGGGGTATCCCAAAGGAACAAGGGGAAGTTTATTTTATAGTCCTCAAGATAGTAAAGTGATCGTGAGCACACATTTCACTTCCCTCAAGGAAGACTATATGAATAACTTCAAACCTAAGAGTAAGGTAATACTTGAAGAACTGTCAGGTGATCAGGTTGATGCTCAGCTTTCAATGCCTGTTACAGAACAGGAAGAACAGTAACAACCAGATGATCAACATAGGATTATCCCTGAACAACCATCACTTTTAGAACCTCGTCATAGTGGGACGATAATTAGGTTACCTGCGAGATACATGCTTTTGAGAGAAACCTATACAACTATCTCAGATGAACATGTACAATATCCCACTAGTTACAACGAAGCTCTAATAGATAGAGATGTTGAATTTTGGAAAAAAGGTCATGAATCAAGAAATTGAATCTATGTATTCCAATAAAGTCTGAGAACTTGTAGAGGCACCAAATGGGGTAAAACTTATAGGGTGCAAGTGGATCTGCAAGAGAAAAAGAGGAGTAGACGGAAGGGTGGAAATATTTAAAGTAAGATTAGTAGCCAAAGGGTTTACTCAGAAAGAGGGAATCGATTATGAGGAAACTTTTTCTTCGGTTGCTATGCTTAAATCCATCAGGATTCTGCTCTCCATTGCTGCAGTGCTAGATTATAAAATTTGTCAAATGGATGTCCAGACTGCCTTTCTTAACGAGCATTTTGAAGAAAACATCTACATGCAGCAACCAGATGGATTTATACAAAAAGGCCAAGAACACATGGTATGTAAGTTGCAGAGATCCATTTATGGATTGAAGCAAGCATCCCGGTCATGGAACATCAGATTTTATCAAGCGATTAAATCGTTTGGATTTATTCATAACATTGATGAACCATGTGTGTACAAGAAAACTCAAGAAAAATAAGTAGCCTTCCTAATTCTTTATGTAAATGATATTCTCCTAATTGGAAACTATATAGGAGTATTGACTATAATAAAGAGTTAGTTAGCAAAATAATTTGATATGAAAGACTTGGGAGAGGCAAGTTATATTCTTGGTATCAAGTTACTACGAGACTAGAAGAATAAAACTTTAGCCTTGTCTCAAGCGGTCTATATTGATAAGATATTGGCTAGATTTAGCATGGAAAATTTCAAGACTGGTTTATTACCATTCAGACATTGAATTACATTCTCTAAGGATCAATCACCTAAAACATCTGAAGAGATTGAGAGAATGAGACGAGTTCCTTATGCAGAAGCTGTGGGAAGTCTCATGCATGCCATGCTTTGCATTAGGCCAGACATCTGTTTTGCGGTAGGGACGGTTAGTAGATATCAATCTAATCCTGGACCTGAACACTGGACTGCGGTCAAGCATATAATGAAGTATCTAAAAAGAACTAAAAATTATATGCTTGTGTATTCTGGTGATGAACTCATTCCAGTGGGTTATACTGATTCTGACTTTATGTCAAATAAGGATTCCAGAAAATCAACTTCCGGCTATGTTTTTACATTGGGAAGTGGAGCTAAAAGTTGGAGGTGTGTGAAACAATCTTGTATCGTAGACTCCACAACTGAAGCTGAATATGTGGCTGCATCCGAAGCTGCAAAAGAAGTTGTATGGCTCCGCAAGTTCATACAAGTTCTTGAGGTGGTACCTGCTGTAACTGCACCCTTTAAACTATTTTGCAATAATAGTGGTGCGGTAGCTCAATCTAAGGAACCAAGGAACAACAAGAAACAAAAACATATTGAGAGGAAGTATCATCTTATAAGAAATATATTACAGAGAGGTGATGTGGAGGTTACTCAGACTGCATCCCAGCAAAACTTGGCAGATCCTTTTACTAAGGCCATACCTGGGAAACCTTTTAACTTGCACTTAGAATCCATGGACATGCGTGAAATGCCAAATATGCTTTGAGAGCTAGTGGGAGATTAATGAGAAAATGTGCTCTTTAAAAGCATATGTGTTTATTTAATTGTAATAAACAATTTTTCTAATTAATAAATTAAATGAGGTATTTTATTCAAATATCTTAATTGCATTAATATTTTGATTAAAGTCCATTTAATCATATTATATGTATTTATGTGATCACTATGTGGATTCACAGAAGACATAAATACAAGTTATCTTATGATTAAATAAATTTAGTTCGCAGTTGATAAATAAAGTTGGGCACTTTATTTAAGTATAGACTGTAATGAATTCATTGAATGATTTGTCTTAATCATGTATGAATTTATTGATGTCGTACGACTATATTGAACAGGATCACATATGAGATTTAATTAACTTTGTAATAACTGTCAGACTTATTAAATCTTATAGGCATTGATTTTACTGTAATTTTAATCTTGAGTTAATTATGATTTCATGATTGTAATTGTTATTCCATTTGAGTTATCAATGGGCACGACACATACTTGTCATCAAGATTACCCGGTATCCTGGTGGGAGCAATCATGAGTATTGGAGTTATGGATTAACAATATAGAATTTGTACAACACATCTCTTGATAGGTTTTCGGCACTTGATCATAGAATTCTTTGGCCAAAGTGTGTCAACATATTTAGTATGTTGAAAATGATCATTAGAGAAAACCAGTAAGAGTCAAGGAACAAGATGTAATTAAATTGATTGGACAGTTGAGATATCGATTTAATTAATGATGTGGTACAAAGGATTGTGCAGTAAATAAATCAATGTGGCTTGGGACGAATTATTATTCGAGCATACAATTTTGGAGGTCAATTCCAATCTTTTAGTGGAGTAGATTTGTAATTAAATAATTAGGCTATTTTAATTACAGGCCTAATTGTTATAGCCACTATTGTATGTTCCCAAATGATCCCCGGGTTAGCTCATTTAAATGACTGCACCACTACTGGATTAATAAGCAAGATAACTAGTTATTTGGGTCAAAACCCTAAATATATCATTTAGTGGGAGGCTCCATTTAATTAGCTTGTGTGTAAGAGGCCTTATGTTATTTTACAAGGTGGGTCCCCTATAGAAAAAGAAAGTAACATGAGTTTTGATTTTCATTATTTGAAGCCTAGGGTTTTCACTAAAGGGAGATATAAAAAGGCTTATTTTCTCAAAAGAAAAAGAGAGCAGCTACTTTATACGGATCAGAGAAAAAGATTTTTCTCTCTGTTGTTGAGAGAAAAAATTTATCGTGCTAGTTGCTTTGGTAGTGATAAAGGCGCCCACACGTCAAGTGCAGATCGAATCTGAGTCATAACTTGGAAGATCATTGGTGACAGTTCGTGATCTAACAAGCGTGGTGGTGACGGATCGTGATCTAACAGGCGTGGTGGTGATGGATCGTGATCTGGGAGCCTAAATCACTTCAGCGGAAAAAGTCAAATCGGATTTCCAAGGTACGATTTCTAAATTACAAATTCTTATATATTATATGAGAGCGATCCTAAAAGGTTTTTTATTTAAATTTAAAAATTGATCTTTTTTTTTTCTCCATCAAAATTTTCTACAAGAGTTGGGTGTGAAGCAATACAACTTTATTGTGTAATGTGACAGTAAGAGTGTCATTCACTTGGCAAAAAATTTAACATATAATTCAAAATCCAAGCATATTAATGTGAGGTATCATTGCATAGGAGACTTGCTTGAGAAGAAACAGTTGCAGCTTGAGAAGATACACACAATGGAGAATTGGTCAACCATGATGACAAAGTCATTACCCAAAGAGAAGCTGAAAAGTTGTATACAAAAAGCAGGCTTGGTGGTATCTCCTATATGATCTAGAGAGAGAGATTTGTCGGGTCCATGACATTTGGGTGGCCCAACCCCAAGTTTTATTAATTTGGGTATTTAAATAATTAAAGAAAGACTGAGAGGCTAAATGAAATTTTACAATAAACGTAGGTTTTAAAAGTGCATTATATAAAGAAGAATAATTGGAGGCAGCGACATTATTAACAATCACAAAAGACGAAAGCAAAAAAAAGAAAAAGGAAAAGACAAGATAGAGAAGAAACAGTGGCATGAGTTTAGTTTGGGAGTAAGGATTTCAATCTTTGATTGCACGATTGGGAGGCGAATTTAATTTCTATTTCTCCTAAATTTGGAGGGTAAGTGTCTGGCATTACCCTCTACAATCCTACTAGTCTTGATTTTTATTTTATCCTCTCATTGGCTCTTATTTGAGATATCTTCTTATTAGAAAGATAGAAATTAGGATGTTACTGTAAGCTAAGAATATTGAGATTCTTGATGTTGTTAGCCTCTAGTATTATCTAGAGAAGAATTTGTGCTGTAATCCCATTAATATATTGGAAGATTATATCTGACTACGATCACGTTGTTTTTTTTTGTTTTGGGTTTTCCGTGTAAAAATATGTCTCTTGGTTGATTTATTACTTTGAATGGTGTTAGTTTATTTTCTGCATATATATTCGTGATACACATCCTATTTTAATCCTACTAAGAAGGAAAGAGTTTTGTTTCTACTTAATTTGCAACTACTTGTGTGAATTCATTTCCCAACAATTAATGACTAAAATGTCATTACTGGTTTTACCTATTATAAAAAAAAATTCTATGGTTTCGTCTAATTGAAACAAAAGTATGTCAATATATTATATAAACTGACATTTGCACAAAAATTACAATAATTTTATGAATTAGCCTGGATTGATCAAAGTCTCGTTTTTGTCCCTAGTACAATTTATGCACAACTTCACACTACTGTAGATCCATCCACTAATGGATTGCATAAAATCAATGACCTTGAACTTGTGTTAAAATTTTAAGCTAAAACAACTTATTCATTAACTATGCTCTTCTGAAACACTAGAACCACATATTGACAAATCAAATTCAGTATAATATTATTTAACACATTTCTATAACTATTTTTAGCTGATAGTTGAAACATTTCATTAATTTATATGTATAATTACATTAACAAATTCATATTAACTGTTCTTTTGTCAACTGAAATCAAAAAAAGAAAAGAAGAAAATATCTTCTATACATAAAACAAATAAAGTAAAATAAGCAACAACTTACATCTAATATGCAACGTAAAACGTCAAATATGAGTAACGAGACATGAAATATTAAACCTTGCATATACAACATTAACCTCGAACATAAGGCATCAAAATGAAAGTGGATAGAAAACAAATCTTTTGGGGTCATTTAGAATATGTAAATCTTAACAGTATACTTAAAACATATAGTGCTAAACGTGAAATTACAACGTCAATCATGCAACCACCAAATGTGAAATTAAACATGAGAACTACTAAATGTGAAACATTCAACATAGTATATGAAAAATTGAAAGTTATACATGTAACATAAACGTAAAAGATAAAATGTTAAAGCAAAAAAGAGCTAAAAAAACATATGGGGCATTCAGAACATGAAATTTGGGAAAAAGAAAATTTTGGGGGCATTTCGACTATAAATACATAAAACATAAAAAAAACAAATATGAAGCATTTTACTTAAAATATGCAACAGTTAACGTAAAATATGAGTCCTTTGTAACATTAAATATAAAACCCTAAACTTTGAACGGAAACATGTAATGGGGAGGAAAAGGAAAAATTACAAGATATTTGCATTATAACTACATGAAACAAAGAACAATAAACATGAAACATTTTTATTTAATATACAATAATGAATGTAACACACCAGTGCCTTGTGACATGAAACATAGAAAGCTAAATATGTGATATGAATTCTGAGTGCAAACAGAAATGGGTAAAAAAAGAAAATTTTGGGTGTGTTGGGATTATAACTGTTTGAAATATATAACAACAGTTATGAAATAATTTAGTTAAAATATACAATGATGAACGTAAAGTATGAGTACTTTGTAACATAAAATATGGAATGCTAAAAATGAAACTTTAAATGTGTGATTTACAACCTAAACACAAACATGAAATAAGGGAAAAACGAAAATTTTGGGTGTATTTGAAACAAGCTGCATGAAACATAGAACAAAATACATGAAACTTTAAACGTTAGATATGAGATAGATTTTATATAACATGAATTGTACTTTTGTCATTTTGTGAAAACTAATTTTATCTTATTTTTCATGATATTTATAATAAAAAAATATTTATTTAATTTTTACTTTATTTTTCTTATTATTATTATCATTACTATTTTTAGAAAATTATTTGTCTTATAAATTTTTTATTTTAATTTATTTAAAATAAAAAAATAATTACAATAATTAGTTGGAAAAACCTATTGCTGCAAGTTAGAAAAGTTGTTCTGTTAAAAAAAAAGTTAGAAAAGTTGTTTGGTTGCCATTTGGCAACAAAATCAGTGGGAAAAATTAATTGTCCACCTTAATGGAAAGTGGGCAACTCTCAAGAGGTCAAGAGAGAGAAATTAGTTATGTTAACCTTTAGTACTTGCAACGAAATTTGATCAAGGAAATTACTATGCATCAAGGTATGTTTTCTCTCAATTATGATGATGTGAAAATCATGATACTTATGACCTTAGGGATTGAAGTTTGTGCAAATTAGGGTTTACTTGCTTATGAAAATTGTAGAAATTTCCCAACAAAAGTTCTATTAACTACTTCAATTTAACCATTAGATTGTAGATGACAAGTAATAGAAATTAAAAGTTTATCTCCTAACCTACCTTACAAAGTTTTCCAAAAAAATTATAAAAAAAAGAAAAAAAATTAAGAACTTTGCATCCCTATTTAAAACGATACTTTTAGGTATGCCATGTAATCTCACACTCTCTTTGAATAACAAATCAGTAATATGTGATGCATCATCAGTCTTATGACATGTAATAAAATGTGCTATTTTATAAAATAGCAATAACCACATATATAATCCCTACCCTTTTTAACCTAGGTAAACCTAGCACAAAATCTATGGATGTCAATCCAAGGTTCATCGGGTATATGCAAAAAAGTAATACACTTCTTATAAATTCTTTCTACATTACGTTTCATATGAGACCAATGAAGTGTTCTTGCAAAACACCTAAAGTCTTAGATATAGCAAAATATCCGATTAAATCACCCTTTTGAGCTTCTCTAACAAGCAAATCATGCAATGAATGTTTAAGCACACATAACTTATTTTCTCTAAACCAGAAACAATTATGCCTAAAGAATTTTCCAAATGCGACTTTCTCACATGTATTAAATACATTACCAAAATCAGAATCACAAGGATATAAGTTTTTAATGTATTCAAAACCTAATATTTTTTTATCTAACATAGAAAGCAAGGCGCACATTTAAGATAATGCATCAGTCACAATGTTTTGTTAAACTTGCTTCCACTTGATCATATAAGGAAAATTTTTAATGAACTCCTCCCACTTGGCATGTCATTTATCTAGCTTGTCATGACTTTTTAAATGCTTCAAAGACTTATGATCTATATGAATCATAAACTCTTTTGGCCAAAGACAGTGCTGCCAAATTTTCAATGCTCTAATTAAGGCATAAATTTCTTTGCCATATATAAGGTAATTTAAGGTTGCCTACTTAGCTTTTCACTAAAATATGTAATGTAATGTCATTCTTATATTAAAACAGCCCTAATATGTATTCTTTAAGCACATACTTAATTTCAAAAGTTTTAGACAAAATTAGTAAAGCAAGTAGAGATACATTAGTTAATTTCTCCTCAATCAAATTTAATGCTTTCTCTTGTTTATCCCCCCACGTAAAAGCAACATTCGTTTTAATTACTTTAGTCAAAAGAGCAATCAAGCTACTAAAATCTTTCAAAAATCTTTTATAAAAGTTAGTCAATCCATAAAAGCTTCTAGCATTACCTACAATTGTAAGCTTTGGCCAATCTCAGACAATCTTTGCCTTTTCTTCATCTACCTCAGTTCCTTTAGGAACAATAATGAAACTAAGAAATACAAGCGTATCTATATACTAACGGTACACATTTTAAGATTGCAAATAACTTTTCTTTTCTTAAAACATCAAAAACAAGATTTAAAGGTTTAGCATGTTCATATAAGTTTTTGCTACAGTTCAAAATATCAGCAAAGCATACAAACAAAAATTTACCAATAAAAGCACGTAAAAAATAACTCATTAATATCATGAAAGCACTAGGTGCATCAAGTCACCACTGATATAAACTATATTTTGTTTTAAATATAGTTTTTGATTTATCACCTTCTCTTATCCTAATTTGATGATATACGCTCTTAAGATCAATTTTAGAAAAAATGAAAGAACCGTATAATTCATCAAGCAAGTTATTTAATCTAGGAATGGGATGTGTATACTTTACAGTGATATTGTTGATAGAGCAGTAATCAACACACGTCCTCCATGACCCATCCTTTTTAGGACAAAATCCACTGGAACAACACAAGGATTCATGTTTTCACACATACACCCCTTTTCCATGTGCTCATTCGCATGCCTTTAAAGTTTATTATGTCCTCAGAAATCCTTTTATAGACATGTTTATTTGAAATTGATCCTTAAGGTATGAAGTCAATTTAATGCACAATTCCTCTTATTGGTGATAAACTATTAGGTATCATTCTGGGAAATACATCTTTAAACTCCTATCAAAGAGAAACAATAATACTTGACAAAGATGGATTAATTTCATTAGTACTTAAACAAGCCTCTTTGTACATAAGCACAATCGTAGGCTATTTTAAAAGTAAAGCATCTCTAATATTCCTCTCCTTTGCATATAATTTCACTTGTTTTCTCTAATTTCTTTTCACACTAACTGAAACTTTCTTTCCTTTTTCACTCTCTTTTTAGTTTCAACCTCTCTTGATTCTGAACTCTCACTCTCCTTTTTTATTTCACTCTTTTCCCTCACTTGATTATCATATACTTATGTTAGAGTTAAAGGTATAAGATTTTCATTAAGTACAAACAACCAACATGTCTATTAAACTGTTATAATTGCCTCAAAGAATATTCCCCACATGCATCGGCATCACATCACATATAACCTCATCTTTGTACTTTCCCAATTGAGAATGAAATAAGCACTCGTTTGTTTATTTTAACTTCTCTACAATCATTCAGCCATTGTAGCTTATACGGCCTAAGATGTCTCAAAGTTATCAAAGTCAATTTCTCTACTATATTGGAACTAGCCACATCAGTACAACTTTCTCCATCAGTAATCATGCTACATTCTCCTATCAATAATCATGCTACACACTTTATTAGTGAAATGACATTTAGTATGTAAGATGCTTTAACATTGCACCTCTTTATCCTC
This sequence comes from Citrus sinensis, assembly GCF_022201045.2. Classification (NCBI taxonomy): domain Eukaryota; kingdom Viridiplantae; phylum Streptophyta; class Magnoliopsida; order Sapindales; family Rutaceae; genus Citrus; species Citrus sinensis. Next base: position 11,844,611 of record NC_068556.1, read on the forward strand.
TTTGATTTGTATACTGAGAGCTTTTCTTAGAACTAAAAGCTCTCCATCAACCAGAGTTCAACATCGCTTATATCCTCCAAAGGTGGCATAAACTCATCATTAGATTCACCTTCAGTCTTAATATCTCCATAATCTATCAAAATCAACAATATTTTGTTTGGGTATCAAGATGCAAAATGTTATGTTCCTAAACACTTAAAACATTTGATATCTTTATTCTAGTAGATTGGGAATCATATTTACCATGATTGGTGTGCCTCAATTCTTGTTGTATTTGGAGGTTTTGGCCTTAGGTTTAAAATTAGGCTTTCATCCTTTTTGCCTTAATTCGATTTCTATATTGAAAAATAACTCAAATTTTGTCTTATTTGTATGGAGTGCTTCCTCTTTAATTGTTGGCCCACTTTTATGGACATATGTACCATGTCATCCAACTCAACATAATGTTGTAACTTCACAATGTTCACAATATTATGGATCAAGCAATCTAGAAACTTGGACATAATAGCTTCTTGTTCCTACTACACATTGGCATGGATCATGGCTATTTACATCTCCTTATGGTAGTCTTTAATGGTTTTAGACCCTTAAGTAAGGCTTTGTAATGTCTTAAATAAGTCCCTATAGTAGTGACTTGGAATAAATATTTTCTTCATAATAGCCTTCATCTCTTCCCATGTCTTAATGGGTCTTTCACGATTTCATCTTCTATTCAAAATAAGTTGATCCCATCAAACAATAGCATTGTCAATGCATTCAACAATAGCTAACTTTACCTTTTTAAATTAGAGTAGGCGCGACAATCAAACAGCAATTCTACTTTTTCTCCCATTCAAAATAAGTTTCAAGATTTTTTTCCTTAGAAAGATGGAATCTTTAACTTAATAGTCCACAAGTTATTATCAATTATATCTCTATATTTAACCTCTATGTCCACACCTCTATTTCCATTCCTTTACACAAATCTACTTAATTAAATATAAGGAGCACTATCTTGTTCATCTAGGTCCTCCTTATAGTCATCTTCATCAACATACTTATATGGATTCCTCTCTCTTTGTTACGAGGTTGCCATTTTTGTGAACTAAATTAAACTTTATTGATTCTCTAAGTCACTCATCAAACTAGAATTCCAAAAGTTCAAAATTTTCTTGTAAAGACTTAAAGAAAAGTCTAAAGTCGATTTATTCCTAAGCACCATTGGCTAAGTTTTGGTTTTATTCTTTAGACATATTTAGGAAACCTGTAAAAAAAATTAAAAATAAACCTAATAAATGATGATTGCTGAAGAGTGTATATTTTTAAAAGGTAAAATCGTCATTTTGCACTCTAAATTTCACAAACATCTCTACTTTTATTTATTTAAGTCTTTTAAACTTTGTTAGGGTGTGTTTTGTTATAATTTGAGTGTTTTATATATTTAAAGGATATTTTGATTATTTCAGGATTATTAAGAAATCGAACAGTAAAATAAAATAGCTTCTTCAAGCTCAGAATAATTAAAAACCTTAAGAACGATATAGAGGGTAAAATCATAATTTTACTCACGTTTAAGGTCCTGGATGCTAGTACCAACGTCATAAACGAATTCGAAAGCCCTGAAAACCTAAGGAATAATTGAAATCAATGTTAAAATATTTTCAATTGCATGAAACAAGATTTATAGACGTTTAAATCTAGTGTGGCAGGATTACGCTAATTTTGGTAAATCCCAATGATGTGGCATTGACTAATGGCATGGTGACATTTTATTTGACCGTTCAATGTGCTTACTATAGACCTACGCACACGAAAACATTACCCATTGACCTTGAATTTGACTGGTGATGTGGCGGCATATTAGTGGATAAAAAAATGCACATACCATACATGCACATACACAGAATGATAGCTAGATGATGTGTTCCATCCCATATGAGAGTGCCACATAGCGCAATTCTGGGTGTCTGAATAGTTTTCTTCCGATGGCCATTATTTATCCATTGTATTTATAAATAGGGGGCTTACCTCCTAATTTGGGTGTGTTGAATCTGATTTTTACCTTGTTTTGTGTAATTCTCACTCTATCTTGTAACTCTATGAATTTTTAGTATAAAATTACTATTTACCTTTTTCTCTACTCCTTTCTTCACTTCTTTCTCTGCAAATTATTCTCCTCATTTGTCTTAAATACTCTTTTTAATATTTTGTAAAATAATTTTCATAATAAATTTAGATTTAATTTCAATTTTAGTTATTTTATTTTTAATTATGTGTAATTAATTTTAACAATTATTTTTATTTCAATTATCTTGATAACTAAATAATAATAGTTAGGGTAAGGGGAAACTCTTAGTAGAAAAATATGATTTAATCAAAATTCTATTTTTAATTATTTAAATTAAATTATTTTCTAATTAATTTTATCCATATTTTATATTTGAAAATTTTGATTTATTGTGGACAAATAAGGAATTTAAGATAGTAAATTCTTCTTATCTTAATATAAGTTATGGTAAAATAGTATTTTAACTTATTTTAAACAAATTTAATTTTGGCACATTCAGTACTTAATGCATAATGTAATTAATTGGAAAATAATGATAATTTATTTAGTTAATTGTTTACAAATAAAAGGAAAATGATAAAAAGAATTTATTAAATTATTTTTACTACTAAGAGTGGATCCATAACCATAATTAATTTCATTCCATAGTTTCACTTAAATTAAATAGTTTGTATTTGAATTATATTTTTAGTTTTTCGATAATTAAAGGAAATTAACAGATTAAATTTTTCTATGTGGATTGATCTCGAACTCACTGAACTATATTTTAAGAAGAAACTCTTATACTTGGGAGTTATAAATAACTTTTGACCCATGTTAAGTTTTTGACGCCGTTGTTGAGGAAATGTATTTATTTTGTTTTTTGTTTTATTTCTTTATTTTTTGGGAATTTTTATTTAGCCCGTTATTCTTTTCTTAAATTTTGCTCTACGCACAATTTTTTTTTTTAATTTTACGATCATCCCACACTTTCTATTCTACACTTCGAAAAATTACAATTTTACCATAAAAGTTTGAAACTTTTGAATAGGTCCCCAACCAAAATTTCCCATAGCATAAGAATTGGAACTATAACTTGAACTTATTTACATCCAATTTAGACCAAGCAGACAAGAATATTAATTTTAAAAAATACAACAATGGCCCAATAATTTGAATTAATCATCTAATTGGCTTGTTATTTTTAAAGTAAAAAAAAAATAGTTTTCATCTTGAGATAAGTATTCATTTTTCCCCTTTCTTCTTTTAATTTTTGTTTTTATTTTATTTTCCTTTGGAATTTATTTTGGCATTTATTTTATTAATTTATATGGCCAATTTAACCATTTATTTAGTTATAATTTCATTTAATTAATTTTCAATTTATTTATTTTTACTTTGCATTTGTTTTTTCTTGTACATTTATATTATTTGCATATTTAATTTTCATTTTTTAATTTATAATTTGCATAATTTTTATTTAGTTTTTCATATGTTATTCATTTGTTTGCGTATCATCTAATTTCACACACATACACCATCAACATTCCATGAGTCATTGGTCCCGAACTTCAAGTAATAGATTAATTCGTAGATCTCAATCACTGTCACCAATTATGGAAGAGATCCAAGGAGAAAATCTTTTGGACCAACTTAACCCTTAAAATTGATGAAGAAGACAATCATTCTTAACATAATGCACGTGATTAGAATTAACCAAGAACTTTGAGAGACTATATGAATCCAACTAGAATCAGAGCACCATCCTGTATAGTATTTCCTCCAGAAGCATCTAGACTAACTTCAAAACAGGTATTATCCAACTTTTTCCAACATTTTATGATTTAGAATTCGAGAATCCATAACTCATATTTAAGATATTTTGAGGAAGTTTGTAATACATACGCAGTCAAAAATTGTAGAATGAACATAATTCAATTAAAGTTTTTTCCCTTCTCATTGAAAGATAAAGCCAAAACATGGATACAAACTTTAGATCTAGATCAACAAAAACTTATAATAATTGTAAGAACAATTTTTTAAAAAACATTTTGTCCTACAGAGCAAATTTTTTCAAAAGATAAATCATGACTTTCACTCAAAAGCTAATGGAGACTCTTTATTAGTGTTGGAATAGGTGTAAGGAATTACTTGACATTTGCCCACACCATGGTTTGGAAGTATGGAGGTTAGAGTCATATTTCTATGAGGGACTAACATCCTAAGGAAGACAGATTATTGAAATGATGTGCAACTATAATTTTAGAGGCAAAAGTCGTGAAGATGCATTAAATTATCTTGACTATATAGCAGAGAATACATAACAGTACGGCATTGTTTGTTCTTATAAGTCATCTAGAAAACCCCGGTCATCTTCATCTAGTAGAGGCATGTACAATCTCAAGAAAGATATTGACCTTCACACCAAATTAGCATCTTTAACTATAAAAGTCGAAGCATTAGTGTCGAAAAAGAGTGATCATGTTAAATCTTTCAAAATATTTCATATTATGTTCGCAATTCCACTGATCATCTTACGCAGGACTGTCAAACCATGCCAGCTCTAAGAGAAAGTTTGCAAGAGCAAGCGAACGCCATCAACAATTTTAAATAGCCAAATCCTAATCCATACTGACAGATCTACAATTCCAATCGGAGAAATCACTCAAATTTTAGTTGGAAGAATGACAATCATGCATAAACTTCACAACCACATACTCTACTAAGATTGGCAAAAAAGCTCGGGCCGGCCCAAGCCCAGCCCACGACTTGATGGCCAAGGGCTTTCACTTTGTAAAGCCCATACACAATGGGCCTAGTTAAGGGCCTTATATATATATATATATCCTCAAATGGTAGTACAGAAATCTAAGATATCAGCCAAGTCAAACTAGTTATAACCCTTTGTGGTGGTAAAATTGTCGAAGAAAACATTATTGATCCTCGAGAAATTAGTAAGAAGTTAATTTCAAAGCGTAAATAAGAGTTTGATGAACCTTTAATCTATAAAGAGATAACCAACTCTCTTCTAGTACCATTATTTCCTCAAACACTAATCAAACCACAGTTCAAAGATTTACGAAGTCCTTAATTAGAAGAAGAGCAACATTCCTTTACTAGACATCATTAAATAGGTTCCATCTTATTCAAAATTTCTAAAGGACATGTGCACTGTAAAAAGTTCCATTTTTTCAACTAATAATGCCTTATAACACAAAGATCCTAGTTGTCCAACTATTTCTTACATTATTGGAGACTATAAAATTGAACATGTTTTACTTGATCTTGGTGCTAGTGTTAATTTACTTCTATACTTAGTGTATCGATAACTTAATCTTGGTAAGTGAAAACCAACTTCTACCACTCTCTTACTTGTCGATAGGTAGATTAAGATACCGAAAGGGATAATTGAAATTGTATTAATCTAAGTCAACAAATTCATATATCCTGTGGATTTTACTATTTTAGAAACTGAACCGATTACTGATGAATGCAAGTAGATTCCTGTCATATTAGTCTGACCATTTTTAACCAATACTAATTCTTTGATTAATTATAGGAATTGAGTGATGAAGTTATCTTTCGACAACATGACATTGGAATTCAATGTGTTCAACATGTAAAACTGACCTTGTAACAAAGAAGATGATGATGGTGAGAATGAGAATATTAAACTCATTGAACCAATTATTGAGGAACACATTTAGGATGAGAATTTACAAATTCTACACAAATTTGTTTTGTTGATTCATTTGAATCAAGAAAGAAATTAAAATGTGATACTACTAACATATGCTTTATACTTGATTCTATACAAGTACTTAAAGACTGTCAAAATTGAACTTTAAAGACCGAATATAACTCGAAGAGACAAAGGAAAAAAAAAGCCCTAAAGCTTAAATTGAAGCCTTTATTGGAAGAATTAAAGTATAAATATCTCAAAGATTAGTAAACTTGTCCAGTCGTAAGTTCTTCTCGACTCATAAATGACCAAAAAAGTAAGCTATTGGCTATTCTAAAAAAGCATAAGATTGTAATTAGTTGGACCTTGAAAGACATTAAGCACATTAATTTCTTTTGCACACATAGAATACACTTAAAGGGAAATACCAAAATAACCCGTCAACCAAAAAGAAAAGTAAAACCTCAAATGAAAGAAGTTGTAAAAAATGAGGTCCTTAAACTATTATATGTACAAATTATACATCTTATCTTTGATAGTAAATGAGTAAGTTCAATACAAGTAGTACCAAAAAAATTTAGAATAATTGTTCTAAAAAATAAAAAAGATGAACCAATCCCAACATGAGTCTCATCTAGTTGACACATGTGCATTGACTACATAAAATTAAATGATGCCACTAGAAAGGACTATTTTTTCATTCTATTTTTACCCTAAATTCTTGAGAGAGTAGTAGGACATCCCTACTACTACTTTTACCGATGGCTACTCAAGTTATTATCAAATTTCTATAGCCCTAAAAGACTAACAAAATACCACATTCACATGCTCATTGGAACTTTTACATTTATGAGAATGCCTTTTGGACTCTTTAATGCTCCTGGAACATTTCAAAGATGCATGCTAAGTATTTTTAGTGACATGATTGAAAATTGTTTGAAAGTTTCTATAGATGATTAACTGTATTTGGAAATACTTATAATAACTGTCTTGATAATTTGGAAAGATTATTGGAAAGGTGCCAAAAAAAAAAAAACAGAACTTATTTTGAATTGGGAAAAATGTCATATTTGAAATTGTCTTGAGCCATGTAGTGTCTTCTAATAAAATTGAGAATAATAAAACCAAAGTTGAAGTCATCTTAAATTTACCTTCGTTAAAGACAGTTACAGAAGTTCATTCTTTTTTTAGGATATACCGAGTTTTATAGGAGATTCATAAATGACTTTAATGTCATATTCAAACCACTTTGTAATTTTTTGGTAAAAGACACACCAGTTGAATGGACTGAAGATCATCAAAAAGCTTTTGAAAAGATAATTATTCTTTTCAGATCAGCCCCTACAATACAATCCCTTAATTGCTCTTTACCATTTAAGTTAATTTGTGATGCTAGTGATTATGCTGCTGGAGCTATTTTGGGATAAAGAAAGGAAGGTAAGCCCTTTGTCATCAATTACGTAAGTAGAGCGTTGAATAGTGCCTAAATGAATTACAACACCACTAAAAGAGAACTACATGATGTAATATTTGCATTGGATAAATTTTGTTCGCAATTAATTGGTTCATCTACTATTGTTTATTCTCATTATGCTGCTGTTAGGTATTTAATGTCCAAACATGCCAAGCCAAGATTAATACGATGGATTTTGCTACTTCAATAATTCAACCTGACAATCAAGGAAAAAATGGATTGAAGCGATTCCTTGTTAACACAATTATCATCAAACAGTGATCCACTTTTTAAAAGCAAATCTTTTGAGCATATTCGGAAACCTTCGAGTCATGATCAGTGATAGAGGTAAGTATTTTTGTAACAAGTCATTTGAGTCTTTAATAAAGAAATATAGAACAGCACATAAAATAGCTATCCTTTTATCACCCTCAGACAAGTGGCTTAAGTTAAATTAGCAAATAGGGAGGTAAAACAAATTTTAGAAAAGATAGTTAACCCAAAATGTAAAGGTTGGTCTCTTTGACTTACTGATGCACTTGAGCCTATCGTACAACATTTAAGACATCTTTAGGAATGTCACCCTATCAACTGGTTTATGGTAAACCTTACCACTTACTTGTTGAATTTGAGCATAAATCATTTTAGGCTATTAAAGCTTTCAATGAAAAACTTGATGATGTTGGTAATGTTCGTAAATTACCACTGAATGAACTTGAGGAGATTCACAGCGGTGCGTATGAAAATGCTAAGAATTACAAGTACCGGATGAAAGTATTTCAGGACAAGTATATCATGAGAAAATCTTTTATACTTGGACAGAAAATGCTTTTATTCAACTTTCGCCTACATCTATTCTAGGTAAATTACGTTCTTGATGGTCTGGCCTACTATTTGTTCACACTATTTTTCCATATAGGGCCATTAAAATTAAAGATCCAAATAATAGTGTTAGCTTTAAAGTTAATGGTCAAAGATTAAAAATAGGAAAATTATCCACCGACCACCTGTTTTTTCACCCCTTTTCAAAAATACACAATTATTATTTTTTTTGCAGCACTCCACCTGAAGTTAACATTTTTTTTCATTGGTCCACTCTCGTTATAACACCGTTGAACTTTACTGACATCATAAGGGTAAAATTGTCATTTCACAACGACAGTGGTGGACAGGTGCAAAACAATATAACGTCAAGTGGAGTTCAACAAAAAAAAATTAAGAATTATGTATTTTTGAAAAAATACGAAAAAAAAGGTGGTCAGTGGATAATTTATCTTTTACATTTGAGGGTAAAAAAGTCATTTACACAATATTTTGTTAGTTTTCTTAACAGTCTCCAAACGGAAGTGGACAAGTGAAAAGAAATGTAACTTTAGGTGGATTCTAGTAAAAACAAAATTGTGTATTTTTAAAAAAAACCTGAAAAAATAGGTGGTCGGTGGATAATTTTTCGTAAAAATATATTTGTAATACCAACCACATGAATAAGACACCGAAATAAATTTGAGTCACCCACCAAATCTTAATTAAGTTTTTTTTTAACGGGTGATGTAACTTTTTTTTTCATTTTGTTTTACTGTTACTTTACTATTTTAATTGTTTGATTGTCTCTTTTTATGTCTAGAATAATGTGTATTATGTTGTTTCTCATTTAAGTGTGATTGTTTGACAATTGTGAAATATTTTACCACTTTTGATGTATTTATGAGCACCTCAATGAGACTAATCCCCTTAAGCCATCTTAAAGAACTTTTATGTGCGAAATTTCACCTAAGAGGCCTACTACAATTTTGTAAATTATATCATGTTTGGGATTCACGACCATCAATTTTAGTATCCTATATTGAGGATCTAGAAAGACAAGTTAAGAAAATAGAGGGTGTATATATGATATCTAATTGAAACTTGAGGTTAATGAAATAAAAGGAATATTTTATTATACCTTTTTTTTTACATTTTATGTTTTCATGTTTCATTTGATTTTGTAAAGTTGATTTTTTTTTGTGCTATAATTTTTTTTTAAGATTAAGTGGTGGATAACGATACTCCATGATTATGAGGTCAGTCTTTTTAGTTGGCAATAACTGACATTCTCAGGCCAAGATATGGATAGAAATGTAGCTCTTGCAAAGCTTCACAAGCAACTTCCCTCACTCCCTCAGAATCCTCTCCTCACAATCTATAAAACTCGATTTGAATGCTTACGGCTGCTTATGAGAGATCAAATCCCATGTGTATTCATTTGTAAATAGAAGAAAAAGTACGGTTGGCAGGTAAATTACCTCTGAAATTTGCTATCTACATGCCTGGTTGTATGTAAATATTTTTTTGTAGTGTTCATATAATGTCTTCTGAACTCTACTTCTTTCTTGTAAGAGGACAATATCTCGTTCTGGTTCGAGGGAGGGAATAGTTGATAATTATAAAATAACTGATAGTTGTATTTGTTAGTGATGATTCTATTATTTTTTATTGTAAAAACTAACTTTGGATAAATTTGATTCAAAGATGGCTGAATATAGAGTGTCGTGATTGTAGAAGCGCATCTTCTTTGTCTTAGAGTGAAGTTACCTCTTAAAACAAATTGTTTTCTAATTCTACAATCAATTCAGGTGTGATCTCTCCAACTTATTCTACTATTATGTTTATTTTATTTTGTCACATTTTTTCATGCATATTTTTAGAGTATGAAACATTGAGGACAATGTTCAAAATAAGTTTGTAGGTGGGAGTAGTATTTGCTCTCTTTTGATATTAGATGATATAATGACTTTCAAAATTTTGTATTTGTATTATCTTTGGCTTGAGTTATGTTACATTATGTTTGCCACTTTGCATATTGATGTTGGTGACAAGTGTGAACTGAGAGATTTGATCAGTGAAATTGATAAAGTAATTTGAAGAAACGTACATGTCATAGTTGTTCCAAGTGAATTTTTGAACCAATTATTCTTGGAGAGTAATCGTGTTTGCCTATACAGCTTAGTAGTTTATTGTTTATAAAAGATCTTTATATTTTTTTTTTAGTCAACTAATTAAAAGAAAAGTCAGTGTAGCTGCATATGGAAATCCATTGAACTAGTAATATGAAAGACTATTTAGAGCTCTAAAAAATGACAGACAGGCAATCTTTGATCCGTTTGAACATTTTCTAACTATTTCCATTTTGGGATATCTATAGTTACCCCTTTTGAGCCTAAAAGAATTAATAAAAAAACTTTTCTTTATTAACTTGTCATCCTATCTCATTCTAATTTGGAGTATTATCCTATGTTTTATGTTTTCCATCACCTATTTATATTTGAGAAAAATATAGATGATTTGTTTTAGAAAAGTGGTGCATTAAAAAAATTATAATAAAAAAGAAAAACAAAAAGGAAAAATATAAAAATAATAAAGTAAATAAATAAATGAAAGAAAGTGAAAAACACCTTGTAATTGCCAAATGATCTCTATTTTTTTCTCATGTATATGTTTTGTTTTCCCTATTATCCCTTGTTTATTAGCCATGTCCCTAGCCTATGTTACATCCTAATAAAATTTTTTGACTTTGGGGAGGTATACTCTGAAGTATAAGCTAGTATATAGACTAAAAGATGTGGTGATGCATAAAAATAAATACAAATAACACTACTAGTTTGACTAGCAATTCGTTTGACTTGAGTTCATATTTTTTTAAACTATGGATGTTATTTTTTTATCTTAGTGATAAAGTGTGATATTGTTTTCTGTCAATCTGATATTTCTTGGACTGACTGTTTTTATTGGATTTATTTTCTTTCGAGAGGGTTATTCTTACTCGTAAGATTTTGGGGTTTGACATAATATTCTTGAAAGTGGCTTGATTAATGTATCTTTGATAATTGACCACTTAGCATAAGTTTAATTGACTGATTTGTGTAAATAGTTGATGTGGGAATAATATTTTTTCTTTAGGTCGAAGATAATGATTATACTTTTATTTTATTATTGTTATTAATCTAATTAAATAAGCAAAAAAAAAATTGGTTTTGAGTTTTGCCAGACATTATCGTTTAACTAGCTGGGGACTAGCAATAAGTTAGTTAGGTTGTGTGATAAGTGCTGGAGAGTGTATATTTTTAAAGGGTACAATCATCATTTTACAATCCAAATCTTACTAACATACCAACTTTTATGTATTTAAGTCATTTTAAACTTTGGTTTTGTGTGCTTTGTTCTAATTTGGGTATTTTATTTATTTCAAGGTATTTTGATTTCTTCATGATTATCAAGAAATTAGAGAACAAAACAGATTGCATGTTTTAGCTCAAAATAGTTAAAAATCTTTTGAGGGGCACAAAGGGTAAAATTATAATTATAATTTTACTCATAAACACTAAAAACCTAAGGAATGACAGAAACTGGGGTTAAAATAAACTTTGATTCCATGAAACAAGAGGTTTGAATCGAGCGTGGTAGGATGTATGTTAATTTTGGTGAACCTAGTCGCGTGGCATTGACAGATGATGTAGTGACATTTTATTCGCCCGTTCAATGCGCTTATTGTAGACCTAGCCAAACTGAAACAATACATGTTGACCTTGCATTTTGACTAGTGATGTGGTAATATATTAGTGGACCGAAAAACGCATGTACTGTACATGCACATATACAGAATGATAGCCCTGACGATGTGTTCCATCTAATTTGAGAGTGCTACGTGGCGCAATCCTGTGCGTTTAAATTGTTTTCGTCTGAAAGCCATGATATAATCATTATATTTATAAATAAGGGGGCTTCGCCTCCCTAATTTGGGGGTGCTGAGTGTGATTTTCACCTTTATTTTGTGTAATTCTCATTCTATCTTGTATTTCTAAGTATTTTAGTATAAAATTACTATTTCACTGCTTTTTCTACTCCTTTATTCACTTCTTTTTCTCCAAACTCTTTTCCTCATCTCTCCAAAATAATTTTTAATGTTTTGTAAAATAATTTTCATAATAAATTTAGTGTTATTTTCAATTTTAGTTATTTTATTTTTAATCATCTGTTATTTAATTTTAACAATTATTTTTATTTCAATTATGTTTATAATTAAATAATAATAGTTAGGGTAATGTGAAGCTCTTAGGAGAAAATTATGATTTAATCAAAATTATATTTTTAATTATATAAATTAAATTATTTTCTCTTTAATTTTATCTATATTTTATATTTAGAAATTATGATTTATTATAGACAAATAAGGGAGTTTGGCACAATAAATTCTTAATATCTTAATAAAAGGTATGGTAAAATGACATTTTGACTTATTTTAAATAAATTAAATTTTGGCACGCTAAATACTTAATCCATAATAAAATTAATTCAAAAGTAATGATAGTTTATGTAATTAATCATTTCGGCAAATAAAAGGAAATGATAAAAAGAATTTGTTAAAATTATACTTGAAATATAAATGTGCAACCCAAGAGGAGGGTGAATTAGTATTTTAAAAATTATCCTAACAAAGCCACACAACAATCCAATCTAACGCCTTAATAAATTCGAAAGCAATAAGTCCAATAAAAGCACAATAACAAATAAGTAAATGAGAAGAGAAACAAATACACGAATTTTTACGTGGTTCGGCAATCACCGCCTACGTCCATGCCTCCAAGCGATACAAGCTTGAGAATTTCACTATCCGAACCTTTCCAAGGCTTCAAACGTTTACAATTGACTTCAAGGTGTCAATGAACCTTTACAACAAAGAGATTATCTCTCAATCTATTCACTCAAGTGTCTCACACACTCAAACACTTACAATTAAGATGAAGAAATGAAAGTTACAACAAAACTTACTCAAAGAGTAGATATTCAAAATGAAGAACAAGAGATGATTCAATGTTTTATGATTTACGAATTGAGAGCTCAAGATATCTCGTGTGCTTTTGTTTTTGCTTGCTAGAGAGCTTGAAAATGAATTGGATTTGAGTTTATAAAGTTTGAGCTCAAAAACTAGCCGTTATGCACATTTTGGTCATAACCGGCTTACTGTTTATGGAATCTGGTTAGCCGCTTTTATGTTACCGTTAAGGCAAAAATTTAAATTTTAAAATATCTGGCATGCCACTTTTCATATCCGGTCAGCCACTTTTGAAATTCGGATAGCCGCTTGCGAAATCCGGATAGCCGCTTACGAAATCCGGATAGCCGTTTATGCTCCAAAAGCTAACTGCCCAAAATCTGGATTGCCGCTTATCATATCCGGTTAGCCGCTTGCTACAGTAACTGCTATAGTGAAATATTTTTTAAAATTACCGTTTGACTCCAAAACTTTATAAAACTATACTATGGTCAAAAACGTTATGAAAGCTTTCAAATAGGTCCAATTTCAGAATTTCTAAATAATGTTTTGTCAATCCCAAAACTTTCTTAAATTATGATTTCACCCAAAATATGTGAAATTATAGAATGACCTAAAATATTTAAATATTTTCAAATAGGTCCAAATCTGAAATTTTAAAACAATATCAAAGGTTTTAAAATATTTTCATTTTAGTCCAAAACACTTTAATTCCATAACATCATTTTCTTATTATAAAAGCACAATTCATAAATCTTTATTTAATCAACACATGTGGTTTTTTATCATCAAAATCAATATCTATAGCCGTATAGGCTAACAATTTCTCCTTTTTTGATGATGACAAAATACATTATAAAAATTTAATCTAGTTATGAAAAGCTCCCCCATAATCAATGCAAAGTTTAAAAAAAAACTTATTTGAAAATTATTTAAAAGACTCCCCCTGCATACATGCATATTTTTATAACACATATTAGATTATTCTCCCCCTTCATCATAAGAAAGAATAAAAACTCCCCCTATCAATCATCAAAGTTGCAATACAAGCACATTAGTTCAAAAATATTCATAAGCATAAGGAAATTCATATAATCCATAACAAACAATCAAAACAAATCTATATCATCCAAAACAAATACATAATCCAAAAGCATAATAATCATCCATATAGTCGAAAATAAAAGGACATAAAGTAGTAAATGATATGTAGGTGTGTCCAAATACAAGCATAAGAGACTACTGAGGTGGTGAGGATGGTGGTGACGGAGGAGGATACGGATATGGAATGCCAAAGTGCTCAAAAAGGAGGCGTTGTCCATGAATGAGCTGCTCCTGCTGAAACTCAGTCTGCCGTACAGAGAGTGTCCACACTTCATCCATAAGCTGCTGAAGAGTAACCTTTTTAAAGGTAGGAGGCTGTAGAGGTGATAAGGCGGATGCAGAGACACCAGGAGCTGAAGCAATCACGGGAGGATCTCGGCGTCTACGCTGGCCCTGAAATGAGAGTGCGAAAATAGGTAGCTGATAGACTGGAACCACATCATTAAGTGGCTGATAATCACTTGGAGCAACAAATGTAAACTTGTTTTCAGTGAATTTGACCCTGTTAGCATACACGCATCCATAATGTTGATTTTGACGATAACAAACAAGTTTAAGAATGATTAAGTTTTTAAAAGCTCAAATTATTTTAAATAAATCATTATTTTCATAATATAAAGGTATTATACTTAATGGAAAAATGATTTTATGAAATTGGTTGTTTTCAATTAATGGTCTAAATTGAAAAAGTTTTGAAACTCTGGATATGGACTTATTTGTAAAGTTTTATGACAATTTGGGCTATAGTATAATTATAGAAAGTTTTGGGGCAAAACTATAATTTTAAAAAATAATTTCACTGTAGCGATCACTATAGCAAACGGCTAACCGTTTACTGAAAATGATTAACCGATTATTTCCAGATTGCTAACCTTGAACCGTTTAGTAAGAACGGTTAAACCAAATTTGTTTTGCAGGTCTCTGGAATTTAACGGCGAAATGGTAATCATAAACGGCAAACCGTTTATTTAAAAATTGGCCCAACGGTAACTTTGACCGGCCTAAACGGTTAACCATTTATGGTTGACGGCGAACCGTTTTCGAGCAGACAGTCTATAACGGCTAGTTTTTCAGCTCCAACTATAAATAAGCTCAATCCAATTCAAACAAGAAGAATTCCAACGATCATCATTGAGCAAAATATTGAGAATACAACTTTCATTGAGCTTTAAATCCTTATATTCATCTCATTCATTCACACATTGAACTTTCATTTGTGATCAAACACATTGTGTGAGAAAAATTCATTTGTAATCCTTTTTGTAAAATCAAGTTAAAAGATTGTAAGTGTTGGGATACACTTGGGTTAAGAGATTGGGGATAATCTCTTGTTGTGAAGATCCATTGACACCTTGGAAGTCAATTGTAAGCATTTGAAGCCTTGGAGGCTTACTTAGTGAAATCCTCAAGCCCGGTGAGCTTGGAGGCGTGGACGTAGGCGGGGATTGCCGAACCACGTAAAAATCATTGTGTTTGTTTTCCCTTCCCTTAATCCTTTTATTGTGCTTGATTGATTTATTTGTTATTGCTTTAAATCCGTCTTAGATTTGCATTGAGTTTTGTTTTAAAATTGAATAATTTTTAATATCCCAATTCACCCCCCTCTTGGGTTGCATACTTGTATTTCAATTGGTATCAGATCAAGGTGCTCTTGTGTAGACTTAACCGTCTAGAGTTAAAGATCCATAGCAACCCAAATTAGCTCAATCATCATGGAAGGTCAATCTTCCACTAGACCTCCATTTTTTGATGGAAATGATTATCCTTATTGGAAATCTAGGATGAGAATTTATTTACAAGCTTTAGATTATGAAATTTGGGAAGTTGTTTGTGATGATTTATTCAATCCTAGAAAGAATGCTTTAAGTGAGTTGGATAAGAAAAAGATATCTTTAAATTACAAGGCTATGAATGCTTTATTTTATGCCTTAGATAAAAAGGAATTTCATAGAGTTTCAAATTGTTCTAATGCTTATGAAATTTGGAGAAAACTTGAAATTGTATATGAGGAGACTACAAACGAGGAGGAATTTCATGAAGTGTCGAATTTGGTACTTATGGCAATTGGAGATGACTCGGATGATGAACTTGATGAGGTAAATGATCTTCTTACTTATGATGAATTACATGATGCGTTTAAAGAATTGTATGATGAGTGGATGAAAATTGGTAAAAAGAATGCATGTTTTAAAAAGAAAATGGTAGAGCTCACAAATGAAAATGAAACTCTAAGTGCAAAGATTATATGCCTAGAATTAGAGAATAAAACATTGCATGATAGAGTTGCATTATCAAATGAGAAACCTAGCACTTCACATGAGCATCTAGAATCATATGTAGATAACTTGAAAAATGAAAATGATGCTTTACAAAAATGCAATGATTCATTAAATGAAAAGATTAAAGAACTAGAGTTAGATAATAAAATGTTGCATGATAGAATTGCATCATTTAAAGGTAAACAAAGTATTTCATATGAGCATGAAAAATCACATGTTGACGAGTTGATGAAAGAAAATGAAATGCTTAAGAAAAAGAGTAATGAGCTTAATGAAATTGTGTTAAAATTCACAAGTGGTCAAAAGAACTTAGAAAAATTACTAAGCACTCAAAAATGTGTGTTTGAGAAAGGAGGACTTGGGTATAAGCCTAACTTGAAACAAAAATATTATAAAAATTATTTTATTAAGGCTACCTCCACAAGTGATCATAAGATTGTTTGTCATTATTGTAATGGAAATGGTCATATGAGTTTTAGATGTCCAATTAAGAGAAATGTATATTATGGAGTCAAGTGTATTTGAGTTCCAAAAGGAACCAAATCTAACACTCAAGGACCCAAGAGTATTTGGGTACCAAAATGCACAACTTTAATGTTTTCTTTGTAGGTACCACAATCAAGGAATGACGGAGAGTTCCTTGATAAAAGCTTATGAGGATAATCACTTGATCATAGTCTAAGCAAAAATAATGAGGCAAGATGATTTAATTGTTTTGGTAACAATTATTGCCTTATTGATTATAAGTGATGGTCTTTTAATCTTAGTAAATATTTAACATTTCATTTGGTATCATAACATTAAGTGCATTAACATGATGTGGATAAGTTTATCTTGGCTATTTACTACGTTGAGTGAATCATGATGGATGGATAATAGCTTGAATTTACAAAAGCATGCTCGTACGTTTACATAATTAATTTATTATTGTATATAATCATGATGCATGGATAAATATATATAATGGTAGCATGTCAACTCATCTTGAAGGATTTGTTTTGATTTTAATGATTATGTAATGCCTAAGCATGATAAATAAGTGATATGCTTTAATTCTCAATCTTTGAATACTTACATATTTCATGATTGTGTGATGTATATGCATGATAGATGAGTTATATGTTATTTCTTGTATTAGAAGTGATCATAGTGGAGAATTTGAAAATCATGCATTTGAGATTTTTTGTAATGCATAAATTTTCATCACTTAAGACTCCACAACAAAATGGAGTTGTAGAGAGAAAGAATAGGTCTATTAAAAAAATGGCTAGGACCACATTGATTAGACATCATCTCAATAATACTCTCTATGAGCTTTGAAAATATAGAAAACCCAACATTAGTTATTGCAAAGTTTTTGGATGCAAATGTTTTATTTTGAGCACAAAAGATAATCTTGGTAAATTTGATCCAAAATTTGATGTTGGTATTTTTCTTGGCTATTTAAACACAAGCAAAACTTATGAAGTGTATAACAAAAGAACTTTGATTGTGGAAGAATTTATACATGTTATATTTGATGAGTCTAATTTTTCCTCTACGGAGAAAGTTATTGTTGATGATAATGTAAATGAAAAGCTAGAAGAAGATTATCAAAAGATAGCCAAAAGAATGCACCATTTGAAAATCAAAAGGAGCAACATGAAGAAACAAATGCGGAGTAAAATGAAGGTATTTTTCATACACTCCCAAAGAGTGGAGGTATGTTTCTTCTCACCTTAAGAACTTAATTTTGGAAGATCCATCACAAGGTGTAACTACTAGATTATCACTTAAAAATATATGTGAGCATTTGTAATAATGGATTTGATCACTTGTTCTTTACTTATAATGATGGCTTTTCTTAATAGTTATGTTGATTTTGATGATCTTATATTGTCATTGTGTACTTATGTTTTACTTAAGTTTTGATGATAAATAATGTTCATTGATGATTACATTGTATTTGATGAAGCTTTGATCTTATGCAATCTATGGTTAGTGAATGAATGCATTTTTTGTACTTTATTGATGTATTGTTGAATATGTCTTACTTGTTTTAAATGATATCGAAAAAGGGAAAAATTCATATACTTCGAGAATTTTAAGCATATAAGATTTTTTAAGTTATATTGAAATGTCACATTAGATCTTTGATGAGTTTAGTTGTCTTGATTTATAAAATGTGATTGGTAATTATGGAGTTTGGATAGTTGATAATATGCATGCCAATTTGGTAAAGAAATCAAAACCTCTTTGCGAAAAGCAATTTTCAAAAATTCAGCATAAACTTGGGATGATTTGATTTCTTGATGATTTTGATGATTGATGATTATATGTGCGCTGCTTGATGAATTGAAGGAGTTGTTGGTTTGTTATAATTGTTTAAACTTATATGGAAGTGTTTTTAACCATGTTGTGAATTTAAGGATTTGTTCATTTTTAAGGGGAGACTCTGTCGAAAGTTTTGCTCACACAAAATGGGTAATATCTTCATCGAATTATTTTTGATGATCTTGTTATTGCATCTATCTATCTTTTCTTTTTTATGATAAAGGAGGAGATAAATATGATATATTTTTGGATAAAATCATTTTGGTTAAAATTTTAAATTGGCCATATATTTAGGGGGAGCATACAATATGATTTTGGATAATATGCTTTTTGAGCATTTATTATTATTTTTTTTTATGGTTGATATGTGATTATGGTGATGATTTTAAGATATGATGATGATTTGATTACATTGTTTTATATGATATTTTGGAAGTGATATCACTAAACTTGTATTTGAGGTGATGCTTGTTGTTAGAGGGAGTGTCTATCCTAATTTCTACTCGGACAACATGGGTAACAAATTTGCTACTCTTTTTCATTCCACTAAGTTTTCTTTTTGATGATGAGGGGAAGAAGAATACATGTATTTAAATTTGTTAATTTAGCTAAATTGTAAGAGAAGCTTACATTTAGGGGGAGCAAGTTGTGAAATCATTCTTTAAATACATGCAAGGTTTGTCATCATCAAAAAGGGGGAGATTGTTAGCATACATGCATCCATAATGCTGATTTTGATGATAACAAACAAGATTAAAAATGATTAAGTTTTTAAAAGCTCAAATTATTTTAAATAAATCATTATTTTCATAATATAAAGGTTTTATACTTAATGGAAAAATGATTTTATGAAATTGGTTGTTTTCAATTAATGGTCTAAATTGAAAAAGTTTTGAAACTCTGGATATGGACTTATTTGTAAAGTTTTATGACAATTTGGGCTATAGTATAATTATAGAAAGTTTTGGGACAAAACTATAATTTTAAAAAATAATTTCACTGTAGCGATCACTGTAGCAAACGGCTAACCGTTTACTGAAAACGGTTAACCGATTATTTCCAGATTGCTAACCTTAAACCGTTTAGTAAGAACGGTTAAACTAAATTTGTTTTGCAAGTCTCTGGAATTTAACGGTGAAAGGGTAATCCTAAACGGTAAACCATTTATTTGAAAATTGGCCTAACGGTAACTTTGATCGGCCTAAATGGTTAACCGTTTATGGTTAATGGTCAACCGTTTTCGAGCAGACAGTCTATAACGGCTAGTTTTTCAGCTCCAACTATAAATAAGCTCAATCCAATTCAAACAAGAAGAATTCCAACGATCATCATTGAGCAAAATATTGAGAATAAAACTTTCATTGAGCTTTAAATCCTTGTATTCATCTCATTCATTCACACATTGAGCTTTCATTTGTGATCAAACACATTGTGTGAGAAAAATTCATTTGTAATCCTTTTTGTAAAATCAAGTTAAAAGATTGTAAGTGTTGGGATATACTTGGGTTAAGAGATTAGGGATAATCTCTTGGTGTGAAGGTCCATTGACACCTTGGAAGTCAATTGTAAGCATTTGAAGCCTTGGAGGCTTGCTTAGTGAAATCCTCAAGCCCGGTGAGCTTGGAGGCGTGGACGTAGGCGGGGATTGCCGAACCACGTAAAAATTATTGCGTTTGTTTTCTCTTCCCTTAATCTTTTTATTGTGCTTGATTGATTTATTTGTTATTGCTTTAAATCCGTCTTAGATTTGCATTGAGTTTTGTTTTAAAATTAAATAATTTTTAATATCCCAATTCACCCCCCCTCTTGGGTTGCATACTTGTATTTCAGACCCAGGTGCCATTTTTCCACTCAAAGCCTAAGCCAAATATAGCGTCATCCCCAATACCCTTAGACGGTCTACATGACGGTTCTTGAATCAGGACATCAAAATATTTAAGGAGTCGGGTAATGAAGTGACTATATGGAAGGGAGCGGGTAATCAATGTAGGTATGGTCAACATGGTTCGAATGATGGTATAGCCCAAGTTAACCGGACGACGTTTAAGAATACAATCAATCAAAGCAACGTCCATGTGAGAAACCTCATCTAAATGCCCTGATCTAGAAAGAACAATGGACTGAATAAGGCGAAGTAAAATGCGAGTTTGAAGACAAAGACACTGAGTACGAAAATGAATGGTACAATCTTCAACAGAAAGATCATTACACCGACAAATATTACTAACGGCATCAACATGAACATAACTATCAAGTTCGGGAGATTTCCTAGGCGAATAAATTTCTAGACCTAAATCAGATGATCCTAGGATAGAGTTTAACAGGGAAACATCAAAATCAATCAAAATTCCTCCGACATTGGTGATTACTGGAGTCTTGTTCTTCTTGGAAACTTCCATATTCGAGTAAAACACTTTCACCAAGTCGGGATACATATTCTCCTCAATCATAAGTGCATCAATTCAACCAACATCTCCCAACAATTGAAATAAGTTTCTATGACTAATATTGAGAGTATTAATCCAATCCGGTAAAAGATAGAACTTATTGAGTACCTCACGAGTCCTGAAGCTTTGTTGAAATCGTTTAGCTAAATGTTTCTTGTTCTGAAGTGTGTGGACTCAAAATTGGATTGATTGGAGGTGCCCCCTGCTTGCCGTGACCGATTGGTTTGTTGGACCGGTTCTTTGCCTTTTCTTCGAACCGGCCGTGAGCTTGACATGTTGATTTGGAATGATTTGAAGTGAAATAAGGCAATGAGAAGGGAGATAATAAGGATTGAAAGAGATTTTGAGAAGCAATTTGGATAAAAAACGACTTAAGAGGAAGAAATCTAGAGAGAGAAAAATTTGGTTGAAAACCTAGATTGAATTTGGGATCTAGAAATTTAGGTGAAGAAAATGAATTTTAAGGATGATTTTGAGCAAATGAAGTGATGGGGAATGATTTTCGTGACTCAATTTGATGCGGAAAAGGAAGAAGATGATGGATTTTCGAGTGAGAGAGAGTGAGGAATAAACAGTTTTGAGAGAAAGAGAACTATCCGGTTGGCCAAATGAAGCAGGAAGAAGAACAGTCCCTTATAACCACGAATCCGGCTAACCGGATTTCTTTAACCAGAAATCCGGTTATGCTCCAGCAAGCCATTTATGGGAATCCGGCTAACCGGATTTCACTAACCGGTAAGCCGTTTATGGGACAGTGAACAAAAACCCGCATCTGGCTTTCTGGTTTATCTAACCGATTGTCCGGTTTTAAGGCAGAAAGTTGCCTCTCGAATTTGGCTTTCCAAATTTAAGAACCAGTTGTCCGGTTTTGAGGCAGAATGGAACCTTAGCTAATTTGGTTTTCCAGATAGAATAATCGGATGACTGGTTTGCATCCAGTGAGCTCCAGAATACATTCGGCTTTCCGGTTTGATAATCCGGTTATCCGAATGTTGACCCGAGAGCAACCAAAGCTAATCCGGCTTACCGGTTTGCTCAATCCGGTTATCCGGAATTTGTCCCGAGAGGAATCAATAAGAAAGCGGTTTTTTGGTTGAGAGGAAGTGGTATACCGGTTTAGACTTGGAAATCTTTTTGTCTCTAATTGAATTTTGGCAAGCTCTTATACTTGTATTATATACACCAATTTATTTTTGGCTTAAAATTTGATCAATTTTAAATCATTTTGAGATTTAAAACTTTTCAATAAGCCACTCAATGCATGAACCATAAATGAATACAATAATAGACATATTAACTTAATCAACAAATCATAATTCAAGATGCAACATTCATCATTCCATGCTCATGTATTATCTTTATAAAATGCTCTTAGAGGTTTTGTAAGAGCATCTTTATCATTAAGCTCATATCTTATCTTTATCACTAAGAGGTTTTGCAAAGATATTCGCGAGTTGATTTTCAATAAAAACAAATTTAATCACAACATCTCCTTTTTTAACATGATCTCTAAGGAAGTGATGCCTAATTTCTATATGCTTAGTCCTAGAATGTTGAATGGGATTCTTGGATGGATTTATAGCACTAGTATTGTCACACAAGATAGGTATTTGATCGAGTTTAATACCATAGTCTCTAAGGGTTTGTTTCATCCAAAGAATTTGTGCACAACAACTACCTACGGCAATATATTCTGCCTCGGTGGTTGAAAGCGCAACCGAGTTTTGTTTTTTACTAAACCAAGAGACAAGTGAATGGCCTAGGAAGTGATATGTTCCACTAGTACTTTTTCTATCAACATTATATCCGACAAAATCGGCATCTGAATAGCAAGTTAAGTCAATATGAGTTCCCCTAGGATACCAAAGGCCAAGATTAATGGTGCCAATCAAATATCGAAAAATTCGTTTGACAGCAAGCATGTGTGACTCTTTAGGACAAGATTGAAATCTAGCACACAAGCATACACTAAACATAATATCAGGCCTACTAGCTGTTGTGCAAATTTTAATGTACTCGCAAGCGCACGAATCTATTGTAGTATAGATCAATGGTAACGAGTGTCGATCCCACGAGGAGGTGGATTTTAATTATATGTAGAATTAATTTTGTAAAGGGTGGTTGAAATTGTGGTGGAAGTGATTTAAATTATCCTAAAATTGGAATTGAAATGGCGATAATAAATTCTAAAATTGGAATTGCAATGGCGAGAATAAATTGAAGCGAAATCTATTGAAATGACGTACTTGGGTATCTGGATCCGTATCAACATGCATCATGGGCTAAATAATCCTTATTAATGCCAATTAAATTATGAGGGGGGAATCCACACCTCATGAACCACGCTCTAATCAATATGGTGCTCAGGGCTTATCGTACCAAATAATAATAACCTTGTACTAGGGGGCCGGTGAAATCAAGGCGGTACTAGACAAGAATATTATTATTTGTCGACGAGAAGTCAAAACATCCACAAAAACTAGAGGGGAAGAGAAAATAAATTTACCAAATTAAGCCCATGACACATGTTGAGACTTCACCTTCAACCCAAGCTTGAACGGAAATTAGCTACTCATAATTGAACTAGGGGCAAAATGAGAATTTATTAAAATACGAAGAAAATACAAGATGGAGAGGGAATTACAGAAAACAGAGTCCAAAAATGGATTCAGATATATCCAATTAGGGGGGGAGGCCCCCTTTTTATAGATACATGGAGTAAATCATGGCCATCGGATTAAAAACAGTTTGGACGCTCAGGATTGCGCCACATCATCAGTCAACAGTCCACGGTTTGACCACGCGGATGAACAGTAACACGGTTTGACTCGGATAAACAGTAACGCGGTTTGGTTGAAAATAATCCTGTGTGATGCATGTACCGTACGCAAGATTTTTCATCCACTGATATGCTGCCACGTCACCATCAACAGTACATAAGAATTTTAGCCCAACAGGATCGTGACACCTCATCAGTCAATGCCACATCATCGGTCAATACCACGTCATCGATCCGTCTATGTGAACAGTGTTGTGAACAGTAACGTAGTTAGTACCGTACACGTGAATAGTACCGTACATATGAATAGTGTCATTTTTCCTTTTATGCTCCTCCTAAGGTTTTCGACCGTCCTGAGTTCAAAAGTGATGTCCGTTTTGCCGTCTGATCTCTCCTTTATTGTGAAATAACTATAATGCCCCTAAAATACATAAAATACTTAATTAAAATAAAACACATGTAATTAAATCACAAGAAGGTTAAATACATAAAAGTAAGGGTTGTTAGTAAGACTTGAAATGTAAAATGACGGTTTTCTCCTTTATAAATATGCATTTTCTAACACTCAACACACCCCCCAACCAGCTTATTGCTAGTCCCTAGCAAATAAAGCGAAAACAAAATTCAAATTCAAAAAAAAAAATTTTTTTAATAGAAACACTCGTATTTATTCCGTCAGATTAATGATAGTAATCAAATAAAAGTATAAGCATTATCTCCAGTCTAAAGCAACATCACACCCACATCAACTATCCACATGAATCAGCCCAGTAGACTTTGTCATAGCTACTTTCAAGAATGACATGTCAAACCCCAAAATCTCACTGGAAGTAGTGACACTCTCACAAAGAAATTAAAACCAATAAAAATAGTCAATCCAATGAATGGTAATTGAGAGAGAAAATAATAAAGAAGTGATATCACATGCTCTCACCAAGATGAAATAAATATGCCCTCAGCTTATAAATAATACGAACTCAAGTCAAACAAAAATGCTAGTCAACCCACTTTATTTATCTTTTTTTTTTTATTATGCATCACTACATCTTTTTAGCTCATATAACTAGCTTCTACTTCAAACTATAGTTCCCTAAAATCATGAAGGACTTTTATTAGGATGTAACGTAGGCTAGGGACATGGTTAACAAAGAAAGGAAATAAGGAAAACAAAGTGTATGTTTGAGAAAAATGCAGAGAATTTTTTTTTTTTTTTGGAAGTTGCATGGTGGATTTCACCTATTATTGTTATTTTTATTCTTTTGAAACAACAACTTTTGTTTTGTTATTTTTTTTTTTTTTTGCTTTTTGGCATAACTTCACTGAACAAAATAATTATTTACATTTTCTCAAACATAAATAGGTGATGGAACTTATAAGGCATCGGGTAATACTCCAAATCAGAGTGGGTCAAGATGATAAGTTGACAAAGAAAATATATATTTTTTTTAAAGGCTCAAAAGGGTTAACTATGGATAGTTAATAAAAGGGATGGCTAGAAAGGCTCAAACGGATCAAAGATGGCTTTTCCATCGTCTTTTAGGGCTCTAAATAATCATCCATATCTACTAGTTAGATGGACCTCCCAATGTAGCAACACATTTTTTTTTCTTTTTTTTTTAAGGGTTAACTCAAAAGAAATCTAGAGATCGTGTATACAATAATAAACTGTTAAGCTGTATAAAGAATGGACAAAAGGGTTACTCTCCAAGAAAAATAATAGGCTCAAAAACTCACTTGGTACTTATTATGACATGTTCATTCCTTCAAGCAACTCATATTTGTCTTCGACATCAACATGTAGAGTAGCAAACATAGCGTAACATCACTTAAG
Source organism: Citrus sinensis (assembly GCF_022201045.2). Taxonomy (NCBI): domain Eukaryota; kingdom Viridiplantae; phylum Streptophyta; class Magnoliopsida; order Sapindales; family Rutaceae; genus Citrus; species Citrus sinensis. The sequence continues at coordinate 11,870,334 of NC_068556.1, forward strand.
ACCAAAGATAATACAAATACTAAAATTTGAAATTAATCATGTCATCCAATGTTAAAACAAATCACACAATTTTTTTTTTAAAACAACATTCTACCCCCAGCCTATTCTAAACATGAAAGGAAAATATGCATGCAGAAATGTGAAAATGATGCATAAAAACTAATTAGAAAAGTTACACGTAAAATGATAGAAAACAAAAATGATTTTTTTTTTAAGAAGATGCGTTTCTAGAGGAACTACACTCCATATTCAGCCATCTTCGACTCAAAAGTTGGAAAATGTATATTTATAGAGGAGAAATTAAAAAGAAGAAAAATAAACATAAACACATAATAAAGAAAAAGAAAATGTCTGAATTTTTTTTTAAAGTTTTTTTTTAATAATTTTTTTTTAAAACGATGAAGATGCGTTTCTAGAGTCACTACACTCCATATTCAGCCATCTTCAACACAAAAAGTTAGCAACAGTTAGTTTCTACAACAAAAAATTAGTAAAAACTTAACCAAAATTCCACAATTGTCGACTATTCCCTCCCCCCAACCAGAACGAAACATTGTCCTCAATGTTTGAAATGAAAGAAGTAGAGTTTAGAAGACATCACCTGGGTGGTGCAACACAGAAGAAAATATTTACAGGCGGAGAGTTAAATCTAATTTGTACTTCTTACTGCTGCTACTGTTACCATCATTATTTGGACGCTCCAACACAAAGGTCCAGGGATCTGGCTCCGGTCTATAAGCTTGTAACAAATCAAGTAGCTCATTAGCAGTGTGAGCACAAATAAAGAGTTTTTTCACATTAGCGGGAATGAAATAGTTTTTTATTGCATGGTTAAGAAATGCGATAAAGCCATCATAAAAGTTATTGACATTTAACAAACCGATGGGTTTCTGGTGGATGTGCAGATGAGCCCAAGATGCTAGTGTGATAAGTGCCTCTAGTGTTGCAAGATCTCCTGGAAGGAAAATAAAAGCATCAGCATGATTAAGCATTTCAGTTATTCTTTCCTGCATACCTGAGACGACTAACTCTTCTCCAGTTGATGAGTCAGACGAACTGCCCAATGGTTTTAAGACTCTTGGGATGATGCCTAACACTTGACTTCCTCTGATAAAAGCTGCTTCTGAGACCATTTTCGATAACCCTCGATTACCTCCTCCATACACCAAGTGTAATTTTCTCGCTGCTATGCTTCGACCAAGATCTATGGCTGCCTCAACGAACTCTTTATGTTTGCCATATGTAAATCCAGAAAGCACACAAATGTTCTTGAATTGTCTATTGGGAGTAGCTGCCATTGTGATACTTCGCAAAAATAATTTGTGAGTACTTGACAAAGAAAATCACATTTAAGAGTCTCGGTGATAGTGGGTCATGGTTGTGTATGAGGTAATATGTCAGTGTCAAATAACGCGTAAAGCACGTGGCTCGCAAGTCAAAAAGAAAACAGTAAAAAGGAAAAAGCAAACAGTAATAAAATTATTAAAGACAATAATGCAAACAATAAGACAATAGTGAAATAAAATAACAATAAAGTAAAAGGATATTTACAGGTAGTTGCGACTATGGCTCACATCTTCTTCTGGTTTTACGTCCAGAAACGGCTTGAACGCCCTCTATGGGTCGATGATAGGCTTCCTATCCAGTTTTCTTATAAACTGGCAAACAGGGTCGTTTATAGTCAGATTCCCGAGACTATATCGTGCATGCTCTTTCTGGAATAATGGCCATAACTGGAGAATCGCTCCTTGCACATATCCACTGGGATGCGTTTCAAGAGACAAAAGGATATCATCCAATGACTCCTTATTCAAGCCATCCCTAATGAATTGAATCTTATCTTCCCTGTTATCAGACACCATTCCTAAAGAACATGGGTTTTTATTGCAACTCATTCTGGCACACTTATGACAAGCAACAGAAATTCTTCGAGCTCGTCGTTTTCTTGCATAATTTCCTTTACCACAACCAGGCATGTATGCAATAAATTTTGGAGGTAACTCACCTGCCGATCGTACTTTCGCTTCGATTAACCAACGGATGTCAGCAGGTATGTTATTCCTCATGAGTAATCGCATGCGTTCGGACCGAGCTTTATAAATCGTAAGGAGGGCATTCTGAGGAAGTGAAGGGAATCGCTTGGGAAGCTTTGCTAGAATCTAGTTTTTGTCTATACCTTCGCCTCAGAATATCAGTTATTATGGGAAACTGAAGTAATCGACTTGATTGTCACGGAGTACCGTTATCCGCCACTTCACCGGGGTAACAAACTAAAGCACACAAACAGAAAAACAAATTAAAACACACAAAGAAAATTAAAATCGTCCTCTTATTGAATTTACCTCAAGCTCCAACTGGATGTCGTAAACACTTCTCTCAATGTCTCGGAGTTGGCGTTCTAAACCCTCAACATAGGCTACTAACTCTGGTGGTTGTAGAGCCCAAATGCGTTGTGTTTTACAAAATTGAATCTGCCTTTTGAGATGAGTTTTGACACGTTGAAGTGGTTTAAGAATGTTCAGGAGGAACGGTCTAAGTATGAGACTCATGATTAAAAATGATAAGAGAAAACTTAATGGTAAAATAAATACACTTATGCAAAAACAATTTCAATTAGCAAAAGAATAATAATAAAAAGAAAGAAAGAAAAATCAAATTAACGAAAAGAAAAAAAAATCAATTCAAATTTGGTGGGTCACTCAAATTTATTTCGGTGTCTTCTTCATGTGGTTGGTACTCTAGATATGGCTTTAATCTTTGACCATTAACTTTAAACGTGACACCATTTTTTGGGTCCTTAATTTCAATTGCCCCATGTGGAAAAACAGTATGAACAATAAAGGGACCAGACCAACGAGAGCGTAACTTACCCGGGAATAGGTGCAAGCGAGAATTGAATAAAAGCACTTTCTGACCTGGAGTAAACGATTTTCTCATAATTTGCTTATCATGGAAGACTTTCATTCGTTGCTTGTAAATCTTGGCATTTTCGTATGCATCATTGCGAATTTCTTCAAGTTCTGCCAGCTGTAATCTTCTTTCTGAGCTGGCTTGCTGCATGTCAAAATTGAATTTCTTGATGGCCCAATATGCACGATGCTCGAGTTCCACAGGTAGGTGGCAAGCTTTTCCATACACTAGCCTGTAGGGTGACATCCCAATCGGGGTCTTGAAAGCCGTTTTATATGCCCATAAGGCATCATCAAGTCTTAATGACCAATCTTTTCTGTCCGGCCTCACCGTCTTTTCTAATATGTGCTTTATTTCTCGATTGGAGATCTCAACTTGGCCACTGGTTTACGGATGATACGGGGTCGCCACTTTGTGTGTGATTGAATACTTTGTCAAAAGAGCCTTGAATGCTTTGTTACAAAAGTGGGCACCACCATCATTGATTATCGCTCGAGGGAATCCAAAGCGTGAAACAATGTTGCTTTTCAAAAATACTATCACCATCTTGTGATCATTGGTCCTACATGGAATTGCTTCTACCTATTTTGATACATAGTCAACAGCAACCAATATGTATTGATGGCCAAAAGAAGGGGGAAAGGGTCCCATGAAGTTGATACCCCATACGTCAAAAATCTCAACCACTAAAATTGGATTTAGTGGCATCATGTTCCTTCGTGTAATGCTTCCCATTCGTTGACACCTATCACATGAAGAACAGAAAGTGTAAGCGTCTCGAAATATAGATGGCCAATAGAAACCACATTGTAAAACGTTAGTCGCTGTTTTCTTAGCACTGAAATGGCCTCCACAAGCTTGTTCATGGCAGAATGAAAAGATATTCTGAATTTCACTTTCTGGGACACATCGTCTAACAATTTGGTCTGCACAATACTTGAACAAATACGGGTCATCCCAAAAGAAATTCTTTATCTCTGCAAAGAATTTAGCCTTATCTTGCTTGGTCCAATGCTCTGGAAGTTTACCTGTAACAAGATAATTAACTATATCAGCATACCAAGGTAATACTTCCACATTCATTAATTGTTCATCTGGAAATGACTCATTCAATGGTAATGATTCAGTAATTATGTCAAAATGGAGACGAGAGAGGTGGTCCACCACAACATTTTCTGTCCCTTTTTTATCTTTGAATTCCAAGTTAAATTCCTGCAAAAGTAATACCCAACAAATTAGTCTAGCTTTTGCATCTTTCTTTGTGAGAAGATATTTAAGAGCAGCATGATCCGTGAATATAATTATTTTACAACCAATGAGATATGATCGAAATTTTTCCAATGCAAACACTACTGCTAGCATTTCTTTTTCAGTAGTTGAATAGTTCAACTGTGCATCATTTAATGTCATACTAGCATAGTAAATAACGTGGGGAATTCGATCAACTCTTTGTCCTAATACTGCTCCTACTGCATTATCAGATGCATCACACATTAGCTCAAATGGTAAGCTCCAGTTTGGGGCCTGAATGATGGGTGATGATGTCAACAACTGTTTTAATTTTTCAAACGCCATAAGACATGAATCATTAAAGATAAAAGGTACATCCTTAGCAAGTAAATTGCATAAGGGTCTAGAAACTTTGCTAAAATCTTTAATGAAACGTCTATAGAAACCAGCATGCCCAAGGAAAGATCTTACTTCTCTGACTGTTTTGGGTGGAGGAAGATTAGAAATGAGATCCACCTTGGCTTTGTCAACCTCAATACCTTTGCTCGAAATGATGTGACCGAGAACAATACCTTGTTTTACCATAAAATGGCATTTCTCCCAATTTAAGACCAAGTTCTTCTCGATACATCTCTGCAGAACTAGTGTTAGATGATGTAAACATTGATCAAACGAATCACCAAAGACAGAAAAGTCATCCATATCAGAAAAAATGCTTAACATGTATCGTTGAAATGTAGCAGATGCATTACATAATCCAAATGGCATTCTCCTATATGCAAATGTGCCAAAAGGGCAAGTGAAAGTAGTTTTCTCTTAATCTTTTGGTGTTATGGGAATCTGATTATATCCTGAGTAGCCATCTAGAAAGCAATAAAATTCATGGCCTGCTAATCTATCAAGCATTTGATCGATAAATGGTAAAGGAAAATGGTCTTTACGTGTGACAGAATTCAACTTTCTATAATCAATGCATACACGCCATCCTGTAGTTACTCTAGTGGGTACCATTTCATTATCGGCATTCGTAACTACTGTAACTCCTGACTTTTTGGGGACAACTTGTACAGGACTGACCCATGAACTATCAGAAATTGGGTAAATGATACCTGCATCTAATAGCTTAAGGACTTCTGTTCTAACAACTTCTTTCATATTAGGATTTAACCGACGTTGCATTTTCCTAGTAGATTTAGCATTTTCATCAAGGTGAATGTAATGCATGCAGTCTACTGGGTTTATACTTTTTATGTCTGCTATAGTCCATCCTAATGCTCCTTTGTGCTCTTTTAAAACATCCAACAACTTACCTTTTTGTTTGTCATTGAGGGATGATGAGATGATTACCGGCAGAGTACTTTCTTCTCCCAAAAATGCATATTCCAGAATGTTGGGTAATGGTTTGAGCTCGAGTTTCGGTGGTAATTCTGATGATGGGATGAGTTTCTTCTCTGATGGTTCTAGTTGTTCAACTCTTGACTTCCATTTATTAGTGTCCATAGATGGTGCTGAGTCAAGCAGGGCGTTGACCTCATCGACCGATCTGTCAATATCAAAATTCAAACCAAAGTGAGTTAAACATGTTTGTAAAGGATCATCACTAAGGTTTGAAACAAAAGTATCATCAACTAATGTTTCAATTAAATCCACATCAACAATTCCATCATCTGCACTGTGAGGTTGTTTGGCAATGTTGAAGATGTTTAGCTCCATAGTCATGTTGCCAAAAGACAACTGCATATTTCCAGTCCTACATTGAATGTGAGCATCCGCAGTTGCCAAGAAAGGTCGGCCTAGGATAATGGGGATGTGCTTCCTTGAATCCTGTATTGGTTAAGTGTCAATTACAATGAAATCAACAGGAAAATAAAACTTGTCTACCTGGATAAGCACGTCCTCCACAATACCACGAGGTATTTTCGTGGACCGATCTGCAAGCTGTAACACCACTGGAGTTGGGTGTAATTCTCCCAGTCCAAGTTTCACGAATACTGAATAAGGCAACAGATTTACACTAGCTCCTAAATCCAACAAAGCATTCTCAATTGTGTGGTTCCCTATACTACATGAGATAGTGGGGGAGCCTGGGTCTTTGCATTTTAAAGGAATTTTATGTTGGAGTATAGAACTAACATTTTCTGTTAAAAATGCCTTCTTTTGAACATGCATATTTCTCTTTTTAGTTCAAAGGTCTTTAAGAAACTTGGCATAAGATGGAACTTGTTTAATAGCATCAAGCAAAGGGATGTTAACACTTACCTGTTTGAAGATTTCAAGAATCTCACCTGTGGATTTTTCCTTTTTTTCCTTTAGCTAACCTCTGAGGAAATTGAGCTTTCGGAACATATTCTCGTGGGTTGGTTTCTTCTTTCTCCTCCGGTGATGAGTCATCAACATTCACAGGTACAATTTGATTTTCTTTTGTCACCAGCATCTCCACTTTGTTGTCGACTTCTTTTCCTTTTCGCAAGGTCATGACGGCTTTGACCTCTCCATGCTGCTGTGGTGAACTGGTACTTGCTTCATGCACTCCTTTAGGGTTAGCCACTGGTTGACTTGGAAACTTACCTTTCTCAACGGTCATTGCCAAGGTCTGAACTGAAGAAGCAAGTTGTCCCACCATCTTCTCGAGGCTTGAAACTGATTGGGCTTGTGAGTTGAAGCCCGCTCTCAATTCATTTCGTAGTCCATCAATGGTGCGGTTCTGTTGCTCAATCGTGGAGTGAGTAACATTCCTGAAATTCTGGAATGCATCCTCCCATGGTCTAGGTTGAGAGTGGTTCTGGTTCTGGTTGTATGGTCTAAATGGTGGCTGAGAAGCTTGAGGATTTTGTGGAATTGGTGGAGCTGGAGCTGCTGGTCCGTTCTGTTGGAATCCTTGAGACCATGAAAAATTGGGGTGGTCTCTCCATCCAGGGTTATATGTGTTGGAGTATGGGTTGTAATTCGATGGTTTTCTCATTACACCTATGGCATTGGCTTGATCTGAGTATGAGTCATGGTCATGTGGCTCTGTTGATTTAGCAGTCGATAATGATGCTATTTGTCGAGAGAGGCCTTCAATTATCGCTTTGACTTCTTTAATTTCTGAACTTGATTCGCCAATGTGAACCTCATTTACTCCCTTAATTCTTCTAGTATTCCTGAGTGATCGACTCCGTTGTTGGGAATTATCCGCTTGTCGCTGGAAGAATTCCCAAATCTCTGATGCACTTTTTGACATTAGCTCTCCTCCACTTGTTGCCATTAGCCATTCTTGCACATTCGGCAGTAATCCCTCCAAAAAGTATTGGCATTGGTGCCATTTCTCGTACCCATGATGTGGACACTTCAAGAGTAGCCCATTGAATCGCTCCCATGTTTCGAAAAATTGCTCGTCCTCTCTCTGGGTAAACTCCGAGATTTCCCTGCGAATAGCATTGGTTTTATGCACTGGGAAATATTTATTCAAAAATTTTGTAACCATTTGTTCCCATGATGCAATGCTATTAGTAGGCAATGTATTAAGCCATGAACGAGCTCTATCCTTTAAAGAAAATGGGAATAGTCTAAGTTTAACATCATCGTCTGAAAATTTTTTATATTTAAAAATTTGACAAATGGCATGAAAATCATTCAGATGATTATATGGATCCTCATTTTCTAGGCCATAAAATGTGGGGAGACAATTTAGCACACTAGGTTTTAATTCGAAACTCCTAGCAGCTACATTTGGGTATCTTATGCATGATGTGCTCAAATTAGCTAAGGGACTGAAGTAGTCCTTAAATGGCCTCTCTTGTGGTTGCAAATCCATTTCAAATTTATTTTTAATGTGCTTTTGTGTGCGAAGTGTTTTTTCTAATTCAAAGTCTATAGGTTCAAGATTAGGTAATAATGACCTACGACCATGCATGCAAAACAAATAAAATGAAAATAAAGATGGGAACAAAACAAATAAAAATAAATAAGAGGGAGAAATTACGATACTAACCTTATTGCGCTATTAAAACATTTCTATAAAAATACACAAAAATAAATACATGAAATAAATTAACTAAAAATAAATTAATAAGATAAAAAAATTACAAAGAAAAATAAATTGAAAATTAAATTACAGAATTTTAAAGAAGAGAAAAAGAAAAGAAATACTAACTTTTAAATGTAGATTCACTTTTTTTTTCTTTTTCTTTTTTTTAATAATAAAAAAATACAAGAAAACAAATAAAAGAAATTATTCAAAAAAATTAATTCTATGAATTAAAATTACTTACCTCCCCGGCAATGGGGCCCAAAAACTTGTTGTGCAAATTTTAATGTACTCGCAAGCGCACGAATCTATTGTAGTATAGATCAATGGTAACGAGTGTCGATCCCACGAGGAGGTGGATTTTAATTATATGTAGAATTAATTTTGTAAATGGGTGGTTGAAATTGTGGTGGAAGTGATTTAAATTATCCTAAAATTGGAATTGAGATGGCGATAATAAATTCTAAAATTGGAATTGCAATGGCGAGAATAAATTGAAGCGAAATCTATTGAAATGACGTACTTGGGTATCTGGATCCGTATCAACATGCATCATGGGCTAAATAATCCTTATTAATGCCAATTAAATCATGAGGGGGGAATCCACACCTCATGAACCACGCTCTAATCAATATGGTGCTAAGGGCTTATCGTGCCAAATAATAATAACCTTGTACTAGGGGGCCGGTGAAACCAAGGCGGTACTAGACAAGAATATTATTATTTGTCGACGAGAAGTCAAAACATACAAAAACTAGAGGGGAAGAGAAAATAAATTTACCAAATTAAGCCCATGACACATGTTGAGACTTCACCTTCAACCCAAGCTTGAACGGAAATTAGCTACTCATAATTGAACTAGGGGCAAAATGGGAATTTATTAAAATACGAAGAAAATACAAGATGGAGAGGGAATTACAGAAAACAGAGTCCAAAAATGGATTCAGAGATATCCAATTAGGGGGGGAGGCCCCCTTTTTATAGATACATGGAGTAAATCATGGCCATCGGATTAAAAACAATTTGGACGCTCAGGATTGCGCCACGTCATCAGTCAACAGTCCACGGTTTGACCACGCGGATGAACAGTAACGCGGTTTCACTCGGATGAACAGTAACGCGGTTTGGTTGAAAATAATCCTGTGTGATGCATGTACCGTACGCAAGATTTTTCATCCACTGATATGCTGCCACGTCACCATCAACAGTACATAAGAATTTTAGCCCAACAGGATCGTGACACCTCATCAGTCAATGCCACATCATCGGTCAATACCACGTCATCGATCCGTCTATGTGAACAGTGTTGTGAACAGTAACGTAGTTAGTACCGTACACGTGAATAGTACCGTACATATGAATAGTGTCATTTTTCCTTTTATGCTCCTCCTAAGGTTTTCGACCGTCCTGAGTTCAAAAGTGATGTCCGTTTTGCCGTCTGATCTCTCCTTTATTGTGAAATAACTATAATGCCCCTAAAATACATAAAATACTTAATTAAAATAAAACACATGTAATTAAATCACAAGAAGGTTAAATACATAAAAGTAAGGGTTGTTAGTAAGACTTGAAATGTAAAATGACGGTTTTCTCCTTTATAAATATGCATTTTCTAACACTCAACACTAGCAGTCAAATAGAGTAAGGATCCGATCATACCTCAATATGTCGTGATATCAACTTCCTTACCTTTCTCATCTTTGTCCAACTTGATGGTAGTACTCATTGGAGTGCTTTTTGCCGTTCAATTATCATAGCCAAATCTTTTGAGTAGATCTTTCACGTACTTGGCTTGATTTATGAAAATTCCTTCCTCGTTTTGTTTGATTTGGAGTCCAAGTAAGTACTTCAACTCTCTCATCATACTCATCTCAAATTCTTTGCTCATACACGATGAAAATTCTTTACACAACAACTCATTAGTAGAACAAAAAATAATATCATCAACATAAATTTGAACAATAAGTATATCTTGGTTCTTATTCTTAACAAATAAAGTTGTGTCCGCTTTTCCCATCGAAAAATTATTATCTAACAAGAAGTTTTTAAGCCTATCATACCAAGCTCTAGGTGCTTGTTTTAGTCCATACAAAGCCTTAGATAACTTATACACGTGATCTGAAAATTTTTTATTTTCAAAACCAGTAGGTTGTTTCAAATAAACTTCCTCCATAATATAACCATTTAAGAAAACACTCTTGACATCCATTTGACATAAAATAAAATCCTTATGACATGCATATGCTAACAACATCCTAATGGATTCTAACCTAGCTACAGGTGCAAATGTTTCATTAAAATCAATTCCTTCTTCTTGGTTGTAACCTTGAGCCACTAATCTAGCTTTATTTCTTACAACCACACCAGATTCATCCATTTTGTTTCTAAATACCCATTTAGTGCCTATAATTGATTGATGTTCTGGATTAGGAACTAATTCCCACACATTGTTTCTCTCAAATTGATTCAACTCCTCTTGCATTGCCATAATCGAAGATTCATCATTTTCCGCATCCGCAAAAGATTTTGGTTCAATTTGAGAAATAAATGCAGCATGCTCACATGTGTTCCGAAGAGATGATCTAGTTGTAACACCTCGTGAGGGATCTCCTAAAATTACATCCTTAGGGTGAGAAGAAACATACCTCCACTCCTTGGGGAGTATTTGAGAAGTACCTTCATTTTGCTCTGCATTTGTTTCTTCATGATGTTCGTCTTGAATTCCATGTGGTGCATCTTTTTTGTTGTCATTTGATGCTTCTTCTTGTTGTCCTTCTTCTGCGTTATCATCAACAACGACTTTCTCCGTAGAGGAGGGGTTAGACTCATCAAATGTAACATGCAAAGATTCTTCCACAACCAAAGTTCTTTTATTATAAACTCTATAAGCTTTGCTTGAGTTTGAATAACCAAGAGAAATACCAACATCAGATTTTGGATCAAATTTACCAAGATTATCTTTTGTGTTCAAAACAAAACATTTGCATCCAAAGATTTTAAAATAGCCAATGTTGGGTTTTCTATCTTTCCAAAGCTCATATGGAGGTTTATTAAGATTAGGTCTAATCAACACACGATTCAAAACATAACAAGCAGTGTTGACGGCTTCGGCCCAAAAATACTTAGGCAAAGAATTTTCATTCAACATGGTGCTAGCCATTTCTTGAATGAACCTATTCTTTCTCTCTACAATTCCATTTTGTTGAGGAGTCCTAGGTGATGAAAATTGATGCTCAATGCCAAAATTATTACAAAATTTCTCAAAAGCATAATTTTCAAATTCTTCACCATGATCACTTCTAATACAAGAAATACTACATCCTTTTTTTTTTCATTTTGAACCTTTTTGCAGAAAATTTTAAAAGTATCAAAGGCATCATCCTTATTAGCTAAGAATAATACCCATGTGAATCTAGAGTAATCATCCACAATTGCAAAAGCATAATATTTGCCATTTTAACTAGCATATCTAGAAGGACAAAATAAATCTATGTGAAGAAGTTGAAGTGGTTTTGAAGTAGAGATATGATTTTTTTTTTTAAAGAGGTTTTGATTTGTTTTCCAAATTGGCAAGCTTCACAAATTCTATCTTTTTAAAAACTGATTTTTGGAAGACCTTTAACCAAATCATTTTTCACGATTTTTGAAATCAAATTCATGCTTCTATGACCTAATCTTCTATGCCACAACCAACCATCATCATGCAATGCGGAGAAACATTTATCATTTGTAGATGCACAATCTATATTAATGGTATAGACATTAACACATCTATTTCCTACAAACAAAACCTTGCCATCACATGCAATCTCAATAACACATTTTCATTCATCAAAGATAACTCTATATCCTTTATCACATAGTTGACTAATGCTAAGCAAGTTGTGTTTTAAGTTTTCAACCAAACATACATTTTCAATGAGAGTAAAGGATACATTACCGACATTGCCAATGCCAATGATTTTTCTTTTTGAATTATCTCCAAACGATACATCTCCACCATTTTCGACCTTGGTAAAACTTGAAAATCAAGAATAATTCCCGGTCATGTGTCTTGAACAACCGTTGTCCAAGTATCACTTATTCTTCTTCTTCTTCAAGCCCTGTAGAGAAAATCTCAAGTTTTAGGTACCCAAATCTTTTTGGGTCCTTGAGAGTTAGCAATGGTTCTTTTCGGAACACAAACACATTTCATACCATAATATGCATTTCTCTTCGTTGGACATCTATTTTTCATATGACCATCTTGATTATAATAATGACATACAATTTGATTGTCAATAGATGTATTCTTTACAAAATAACTCTTGTAATATTTTTGTTTCAAATTTGGCTTATAACCAATGTCTCCTTTGCCAAATACACATTTTTGTGAGTTTAGCAAGTTATCCAACATGTTTTGCCCATTTGTGAATTTTAGTACAATCTCATTTAGTTCATTGCTCTTTGTTCTAAGCATTTCATTTTCATTTTTCAAATCATTCACGTGTGACTCTAAATGCTCATGTGAAGCGCTAGAATTCTCAAATAATGTAACTCTATCAAGCAATGTTTTATTCTCTAATTCTAGGCATGTAATCTTTGCACTAAATGATTCATTTTCATTTTTAAGCTCTATCATTTTCTTTTTAAGACATATATTCTTTTTACCAATCTTCATCAATTCATCATGCAAATCCTTAAAGGTATCATGTAATTTATCATATGTAGGAAGAACACTTACCTCATCAACTTCATTACATGATTCTTCCCCAAAGGCCATGAGAGCTAGATTAGTCATCTCTTGTTGCTCTTTATCATCACTTGTTTCCTCATCACTATCATCCCACGTGGCCACCATAGCTTTCTTCTTGAATTTGTTGAGGAGAGGACATTCCGGTCGAATGTGTCCGGGCTTCTTATATTCATAGCAAGTAATTGGCTCTTTCATTTCCTTTTTGTTTTTGTGACTTCTAAACTTTCTCTGCTCATTATTCTTCTTGTAGAAATTTCTGAATCTTCTAGCCAACATAGCCAACTCCTCATCATCCATCTCGTTTTCCTCATCACTATCACGTTTTGAGGCTTTGAGAGCAATGCTCTTCTTCTTTTCCTCATGTTCTTTTTCTGCTGCCAAATCTTCTTCATATGAAATGATAGAGCCAATTAAATCATCAATGGGTAATACATTTAAATCTTTGGCTTCCTCAATGGCAGTCCTTTTTGGTCTCCATCCTTAGGTAGCGACCTAATGATTTTCTTAACTTTCTCGCTATTTGAAAAGGTCTTTCCTAGGACTCCTAGAGTGTTCACTATGTCCGTAAATCTAGTATACATAAAGTACACACTCTCATTTTGTTCCATTTAGAACAATTCATATTGTCGAGTGTACCTACTTATTTTAGATTCTTTCACTTGATTAGTGCCTTCATAAACAACTTCAAGTTTGTGCCAAATTTCATTAGTACTTTCGCAACTAGACACTCTATAAAACTCTTTCTTATCTAGTGCACAAAACAAGGCATTCATAGTCTTGGAATTTAGAGAAGCTTTTCTCTTTTCGAATTCATTCCATTCCCGTGAAAGTTTTGGAATATCTTCCCCAACTTCATTTTTAGTCAAAGGCATGAAAGGACCATCATTAACGATTTCCCAAATTTCGTAATCTAAAGCTTGCAAGTAAATTCTCATCCTAGTTTTTCAATAAGGGTAATCATTTCCATCAAAATATGGTGGTCTAGTGATGGACTGTCCTTCCCTAAATATGGAATCATTTTGAGTTGCCATTGATCTTTAGCTCTAGACAGTTAAGTCTAAATAAGAGCACCTTGCTCTGATACCAAATGAAATATAAGTGTGCAACCCAAGAGAGGGTGAATTGGTATTTTAAAAATTATCCTAACAAAGCCACACAACAATCCAATCTAACGCTTTAATAAATTCGAAAGCAATAAGTTCAATGAAAGCACAATAACAAATAAGTAAGGGAGACAAGAAACAAACACACGAATTTTTTACGTGGTTCAGCAATCCCCGCCTATGTCCACGACTCTAAGCGATCCAAGCTTGAGAATTTCACTATCCGAGCCTTTCCAAGGCTTCAAACGTTTACAATTAACTTCAAGGTGTCAATGAACCTTTACAACAAAGAGATTATCTCTCAATCTCTTCACTCAAGTGTCTCACACACTCAAACACTTACAATTAAGATGAAGAAATGAAAGTTACAACAAAACTCACTCAAAGAGTAGATATTCAAAATGAAGAACAAGAGATGATTCAATGTTTTATGATTTGCGAATTGAGAGCTCAAGATATCTCGTGTGCTTTTTGGTTTTGCTTGCTAGAGAGCTTGAAAATGAATTGGATTTGAGTTTATAAAGTTTGAGCTCAAAAACTAGCCGTTATGCAAATTTTGGTCATAACCGGCTTACCGTTTATGGAATCCGGTTAGCCGCTTTTATGTTACCGTTAAGGCACAAATTTAAATTTTAGAATATCTGGCATGCCGCTTTTCATATCCGGTTAGCCACTTTTGAAATCCGGATAGCCGCTTGCGAAATCCGGATAGCCGTTTATGCTCCAGAAGCTTACTGCCCAAAATCCAAATTGCCGCTTATCATATCCGGTTAGCCGCTTGCTACAGTAACTGCTGCAGTGAAATATTTCTAAAATTACAGTTTGACCCTAAAACTTTATAAAACTATATTATAGTCCAAAACGTTATGAAAGTTTTCAAATAGGTCCAATTTCATAATTTCCAAATAATGTTTTGTCAATCCCAAAACTTTCTGATATTATGATTTCACCCAAACTATGTGAAATTATAGAATGACCCAAAATATTTAAATATTTTCAAATAGGTCCAAATCTGAAATTTTAAAACTATATCAAAGGTTTTAAAATATTTTCATTTTAGTCCAAAACACTTTAATTCCGTAACATCATTTTCTTATTATAAAAGCACAATTCATAAATCTTTGTTTAATCAACACATGTGGTTTGTTATCATCAAAATCAATATCTATAGCCATATAGGCTAACAATATTTACTACTAAGAGTAGATCAATAACCTAGTTATTTTATTTTCATTGTTTCACTTAAATTAAATAGTGTGTATTTAAATTATACTTTTAGTTTTAGATAATTAAAGAAAATTAACAAATTAAATCTTTTCTGTGGATCAACCTTAAATAATAATAAGACGCTTATATTTGAGAGTTATAAATCACTTTTGAGTGGTGTCAACAAACACTCTCTTACATGTTTTTCTCTGAAGATTGATAGCACTCACATTTGTGTTTTCTCAAATTTAGCTTTTACCCCTCTTGTAAGCTTACATTCGCTTGTTTTTTTGCAGTCTTTAATTTTCTCTCTCAATTATTTATTGAACTCAAACAAACTCAATCAAATGTAGTTGCAACAATCCAAGCTTAACAAATCATATCACAAACCAAGAAAGACAAAGAAGAATTGGATTTTAGCACAATCGGGATTTGTCTTTTCTTCTTTTGGTTTAAGTCGAACTGTAAGAAACAGGAATAAACAAACTTGAATAGCAAGCTGGAGAATGGAACAATTAAAGAAGATAGATTTGTGGAATCAAACAAAATTTAAGAAACAAGAAAAAAATAAGTTCAGAGTAGATCAAACCTAATTTAAAACTTAAGTTCTGACACCAATTCGTGTGAGCCTCTTAGAGATACGTGAGAACCTACACTCAATAAGGTCCTTTTGTTAAGGATCGTTCTAATTCAAATCCAAACAACTACAAAATAAGTACCTTCACCCGTTATCTAGAAAGATAAAATTAATAGTATAATAAATCAAGAGTTGACGCCACACTTAAAAAAGAAAAGAAAGATTTTGAGTGATAAGTCAAGTTAAGTACACCACAAGATGAAATCTTAATCAGTTATAAGAGTTCTTCGAATAACCAAAGAGAAAAACTCTCAAAATTATTATAAAATCATATATGTAATTCCCAATAGTGTTATATGGATTTATATAATTGAATTTTACTAATGGAAAAAGAATTTTCTTATTGTGAAATATAACCTTAGGTAAAAAAGAAATAAAGGATTTTGTTTTCAAAACAGATTAGAAAACATTGACAAAGCATTAACCATCTTGAATACTCAATTTCGGCATATTAGTATCTTGAATAAGGTATGAATTTGAGACATGATTAATGGATCTTGTGAAGCTTTAGTGACTTGATTTTTATCATGAGGCTTGAATTATGATCACCATACTAATTATCATATGATTATATCCTCTTCAAATAATGACATAAAAATATTCGAGATCATCACTTTTAGGAATTCTTAATAAATATTTGAGTTAAATCGACAATTTATCTCAAAATTTAATAATTAAAAAACATTTATATTTACCCTTGCTCTTGCAGGAGCAAATTTGCACTACAACATCAATGTTTCATGAGCCTTTGAGCATTTTTTTTTCAAACATATATTATTTATTGAAAAACAATAATCTCTTAAGGTTATTAATAATTATACCCCTTCAGAAAATGATAATAGAAGACAATCATAATATTTTAGTTCACAGAATAATTCATATTAATTATGAAAATAAAAATAATTCATATCAATCACAAAAATAAAACTCATTCTCCGAAATATATTTATGTTGCACGTTCTTTATATCAAACGTAGGCATGCAAAAATAAGACACTAGCGAAAACTCTCAATTATGATTTTCTTTCATTGTAACTTGAAATAATATATCGTATGAGCTAGCTTCCAAAATTTCAATCCTTGAACTTTTGGCAAAAATTATTTTTCATTTATCATAAAATTTTTAATTTCATCTCCATCAAGAAGATGATGATAAGGGAAAATCATAATATTTTTTAATCTCATAATCTAACACACGATGGTGAATAAAATAATAATTTTTGTGCATCTCTTCAGGAGCACATCCTTAAAAATTTTTAATCATAATGCAATCTTTCGGGCATGCTTTCTAAATTTTCTTTCATTTGAAACCCACGCTTCAAAGTGAAATTCAATATTTTCAAATCAATATGACATTTCTATAATATTAATCATAATGAAATAGCGTAAAATTTAGTTGCAAAAGATATTAGGAAATTACCTTCACCTTAAATTCCATGAACATTCATGTTGTATCACTAAAAATTAATAATCGAATAGGTGAAAGTATACCATATGTTAGACTTATTGTTATTTTCTGCCCTAAAACCATGCAATAAATAACAATTTCTAAATTTCATAAAATTTATTTATTCATTGTTTGAGCATACATTATTAGTCCTTATTTACAAAGTATATGATTTATGAATTGGGCATATGATGTCAATACTAGAAGATATAAATCATAGGTTTCTAAATAAAATAGTGTTCACAACTATTAATAAAATGGGCAATTCATTATGTAAGGTTATAACTTTCCTACTTCTATCATGAGTGATTTTATCTTGATCACTGAAGTAGAGACTTTGAGTACAATAGTTAATATGTATATGTGATTTGCATATTGAACTAGACTATAGTGAATTATGATCTACTTTAACAAATTTTGTGGATCATAATTCACTTAAGATTTAACAAGTTTAATTGACCTTAATCCTAAGTGGGTATTGAACTTGCATTCATGTATTATTGTCTTTTGAGTTATGAAGTGAGATATATATAAACGGTCAAAACCTGGATAACTTGGAGATGTAATTTCATGGATCGTAGGCATATACTTAAAAGATGGAATCTATACTATTGATGCTTACCTAAGCTATTTGTGGTACTTGATCATTTCAATCTGTGGCCCAGTTTATTCAATAAATTGTTTATTAAATAATAATATTTATTTGTAAATTTATTTACAAATAAAGATATATTGAAAGTGATTGTTAGAACAAATAGTGACTTAGGGCTAAATATGTAATTAATAGAGGCACGACATTCATCAAAGGCCTAACTTTAATTATGAGCATCAAAAAGAGAGTTAATTAAGTGGTTATTATTGGTCTAAGACCGAGGCTAAAATTAATTAAAAGGAGTTTTAATTAATTGGGCTTTTATTTAATTTACATGAGTTACTTGAGTGCAACTTTAGGCTTTTAGTGGAATAGCCAGGGGTTAACCTAATAGTTTTGGAATGTCATGAGATGATTGGGCCTTGGCTATTAAGTTCGAGTTAAAAAGCTCATAGGTTTGCAGTTCCTCTACTAGCTCTATTCTTAATCAAACTCTGACTCTAATAAGTGCCTATATAAAGGAGATGAAATTAGAACAAAATAATAACCTTTACGTATAGATTTCTTGAATAAGAAAAATACAGCTCTAGGGTTTCTATTTCCCGCACAAAATTAGGTTTGCCACATGCCCACTCATGTGAGGGAGGCTATTGAGGATAGTAGAGAAGACTACAACCATATTCTGCAGATCCCAACAATGGTGGTGGAAAAGATTGCAGTCGTCTTCTTCAATCTTAATCAGTAAATCAAGGTATTTCTCTAACCCTATGCATCTATACATAATCAAGAAAAGGTCTTGGATTCCATTGATTTTATAAAATAGAAATTTTTTTTTTCAAAGATCAAATTTTTACCAACAATTGGTATCAGAGTGGTAGTGTTGTTAGGGTGCACCAAATTTACAACCTTACTAATAATATAAACAACTAGTACAAAGCAAGTAAGGATCGATCTCACGAAAACTACACTAGTTATATTTATTATCAACTTTAAATCAAGACTTAAAATAAAGTAGTAGTAGTAGTAGTAGTAGTAGTAATAATAATAATAATAATAAAATGATAAATTAATCTAACTAAAGAAAATGCCGACTAAAAATAAAAAGGAGGCTTTATGAAATTTTAAATAAATAGCAAGATATAAAGAAATTAAAACTACAAATACAATAATTTAATAAAAACTCTAATTAAAGGATAAATGAATAATAATGATGAAAACTTTGGTTAAAAGATCATTCGCTGCCACCAAACATGCATATAATATATCAAATCTATCATCAATTTCTATTGAAACTATTAGCTGTAAACAATAATAAACTCTGTTAATCTCAATATTTCATTAATGTGTCGTTAGGCAAAACAAGCTTTTCACCTAATCTCCAACCATTAAATAATTTAAAACAAGCTCTTTAAATTTGAGATAATGGAAGCATTAAGTAGAGAAAAATATTAGGTTGATTTAGGCAATAAACACACAAACTCATATTATTTAACCTAAGTTATGTTCTCCAATTGAAATCACTGATTCCAACCTGCTACTAATGATTAAAATATCAAGATAGTTACGGATCAAGAATTTTAACCTAGCAATAGAAATTATTCAAATCCTATCTAATTGGCCACTCAAACAAGACGAGAATAAAATCACAAACATTAATTAAAGAAGAGCATAAACAATCTCAATTAAATAAATTAAATGATAGAAATTGAATATTAATCATATGACAAGTTTGGGGTTTTGAATTCACCCTCAACCAAATAGAAAATTTATCCTAACAAAATTAAATTGGGAATAAGAGAGTTGATAAAACCAGTCATAGAATTAATTCAAAAGCTGACTCTGCTTTACTTCCTTTCGGCTTCTCCTTTTCTTTTCTTCTATTCTTGCCGCCGCTATTGCGTATGTGTGGCTGTTGATTGTGTGTGAATCAAAAGCCAAAGGTTGGCTTCTTATTATGCCCATGGTTGTGCTGAATCCTTATTGGATTTTATTTCCAATTTAAAGCAATTAATTTGCTTCCCTTAATTGCCATGCACATGCCAATTTCAATTATTTATTTCGAAATGCACTGTCTACCAATTTGTTTAGGCAATTCATGTGCATCCTTAATGAAATATGGTCATTTCCTTTTTTGTTCAATTTGCTTCCCATATTAACCAAATGAGCTAGCCAACGCCACTTTAATGCTTGCACATGCTTACCTATGTTATTATCCTTTAAGATTCTTGATTCCAATTGAATTAAGCCACCAAATTGAATTAAATTCAATTTCTTCTTTAATCTCCACGTGATGACTATAATCTACTGAATATGCATGAATTAATTTTGTTGGCTTCAGTTTTTTCGGTTTCTAAAAATCTTCAATTATTTTCCCTTTTCGATTCTTTCAAACAATTTTTTTCCTAAATGTCCTGATATAATTTCCCTTAATCCCAGAACATACCTAAAATAAAAATTAAGATAAAAATTAACACAATAAAATATAATTTAACAAGATAACTAAATAAAAAATTAACTAAAGTAATTAGAATATTTAAGACCAAAAAAAGTAAAAGATGGAGAAATTAATAGTAAAATATATGGAAAATATGCACTTATCACAGGGCGATCTTGATGTATGATACACGCATAGTTAATTTTATGCATGATTGTGAGACATTGTCATATTGCAAAAATATTTATTGTTGTTATTCTTAATTTATTATGAAGATTAATCATAACCCATGATAGTTATGTCCGTGTATAGGTTTTCTATTTGGTTTCAAAATTTTCTTCTAAAATCATATAATCAATGGGTTATTTTTGGATACCTCCCCTAAGGTTTGCTCTTGCTACACTTAGAGAGAAAGTATGCATATATTGACATATAACACCCCTCAAAGTGTATAAGCATTAGAGAGCCATTTGGTTTGTAAGGATAATAACGTAATTGCAAAAATTTAAATTTTTTAAATCGTTAAAAAATAGTAAATTGATTAAACTAGACACTGTACATACTGTATGCACAGTGACAGAAAGCATGGAGCACGGTGAAATATTTATTTTCAAATACGGGTAATTTTTAAAAACCTCCCCTGAGGTTCGAGGCTGTTGCAAGTAGATGGTTAAGATAGTTTTATTTGTAAAATACCCCCTGCCGTCAGTTAAATTTTGTTCTTGACTGGTAATTGACTTTAAAAATACAATATTATCCCTGGTGACAGTGCGATCCTTTGCAACTCTCTTCAGTCAACTAGCAATCCCATGAAGTTGAGATTAAAATAGCAAAAATGGTCGGCGTTTTCCGGCGCTCCCTTTCATTCCCTAACAAACATCCCAACCATCCACCCATGTCTCATCACATTAGATCCATCAGTCTTCCGTGCAGATCACACCCTTTGGTTTCCCATATCAAAGATGAGATCAGCGAGCTCAAGACTTGGTATACTAAACCCGATAACATAACATCATCTTGGCTTTGTGACGGCTTGAGCCGTCTCAAAGACGTTCATGATTCTCCGCATGAAATTCTCCATCTTCCTCAAACACAAGACTCTCTTCGCAATCAACACAAGTGGGTCAACATGAGTGGGTTGATTACAAATAAATCGCATCTGTTAAAAAAGCACGGCAGGATCTCAGCACTGGCATTAAGAACCACATCCTTTAGCAACACGCTCATTTAAGGCCAAATCTCCTTGAGATGGCAGTCTTGCTTTGTGGGGAGTGTGCAGGACTCATTTTCTTAAGTTCTTCATGGATCAAAATTAGCTCGAGCAAATGGCAGTTCATAGAAATTGAGACCATTTCACAGTAACTCCAAGGTGGGACATGGCATTATATTGACATGTGAGTGTTTTGGCAAACAACTACATTATATCCAACTTTTCTTGATGGCCAAGGACTAAAATGGTGCAAGGATCAAACTTCCATGGACAGTCAAATCAAATGTCTAATCACCAGTAATTACCGCAAAAACATTTTCCATCTTGGAAGTGATGGAATCTCATGTTATCTCTCACAACAATCTCCCTCCCGATGACTTGAGATGCACCACACATAAACAAGTGACAATCTTCACATATTCTCAGGTTCTTCATAATCCTTACAGTAGCACCAGGGCTTGTAGTCAGCAACCCAAATGCCAAAGCTAGCTTCTCACTATGAGTCATCAGTATTCGCTTTTTCTCATCATCGCTCACTCATAAAGCACAGAGCGGAGATTTGGCTGCTATTTATCAGCCTGTAATCTATCCAGAAGGTCCCTCAGTGACTGCTGAATCTCAGTGGATCGCACTGTCACCAGGGATAATATTGTCTTTTTAAAGTCAACTACCAATCAAGAGAAAATTTAACTGATGGCAGGGGAGTTTTTACAAATAAAATGATCTTGGCCATCTACTTGCAACAGCCTCAAACCTCAGGGGAGGTTTTTAAAAATTACCCTTTAAAATACCCACTGGTTTTCATTCCAAGCAAGTACCATTTTTATATATTTGATATGCACGCTTTTCAATGAACTTTTTACAATACCCACTTGTTTAACACTTCAATGGAATTTTCGCTTTTCAATGAAATTTTTACAATACCCATTTGTTTAACATTTCAATGGAATTTTTACAATCGTCTTCGGATTATCATCTTCTAGTACCCACGCTTTTCCTTTTACAATCCACTTATTTTCTTCTCATCTGCTGACTTTTATTCCTGCATAATACCCACTGATTTCAACTTATATGAACTTGAAGATACAGCTCCAGTCTCCGGCCACCGTGTCGTAAATCCAAACAAACCTTTCGTCACTTGCCCTCAAGACTCTCCCGTTCTTCATTAAAGCCAACATCACCTTGTTTCCGACACCCACCAGACTGAACTTGATGGACCCGTCTAGCCTCACCGCCTGCGTCAGCTGCAGCGTCTTCATCCTATTCCACGGCTACCCCAGCTACGGCGTCTTCATCCTACTCCACTCGCCAAACCCTCCGTGTCTTCGACGCGCGTCGAATCTCCAGAACGACATCTCAACCGCGTGACTCGTGAGAACGTAAATAAACCCCACGGCTGCACACGCTGCTATAACGCATCCTCCGCCGGGAACCGCACGGCTTCTCAACCAGACACGCGCCTCCACGTCGTACAAATCCATCGAGCTCATGTACATCTGCGCATCCGCCGCCCCCGTGGGAGGCCCGTCGATTTTCAACCCGCCAATCACGTAGAAGACTCCGTCCGCCGACGCGCCTGTGCAGCTGTAACGAAGCCTGGGGGCGTGGGTGGCCACGCGCCATTTGATTTACATTTGTTGTTTTTATGCTCTGATGATGTTGAGATGAAGTTAAGTTAGCTTGGAGCTGAACAAACTTGAATGGGATAATATCAACCTTGCTTTGTTATTTTTAAATTGTTCCTTGTTGAAATGTTTCAGTTATTCAGCAATTATAAGTACATTTTTAAAGGGGTATATTAATATTTCCACCTATTACATGAATTTTTTCTCATTATGTCATTTATTTATTCTCAAATTAAATTATTATAAGGGTATAATTGCTTTTTCAATGCTCTTATGCATTTGGCGCCAAATAATAAAGGATAGCTTGACAACTCTGGATTGTAAGAACAATTGTCAGTTCTTGTACTTTGGAATGAAGGGCATTATTGTATTTTTACTTACAAACCAAACGGCTCTATAACGCTCATACACTTTGAGGGGTGCTATATGTCAATATATGCATACTTTCTCTCTAAGTGTAGCAAGAGTAAACCTCAAGGGAAGTATCCAAAAATAACCCTATAATCGATCTGATCTTGTAATTTTGGAAACAAAAAACAAAAAAAGTAATTGGCATTGGTTGTACAACCGGCTCATGCTAGCGAGTAAGCAGCATACGTGGGCTTTGTTTAACAAGACAATGAGTCCAATTGGGCTCGCTAGCAGAGCACGTTGGAGTTGCAACAGTGGCACTGCTGCTGCCTCGTCTTTACAGTCGATTCGG
This sequence comes from Citrus sinensis, assembly GCF_022201045.2. NCBI lineage: Eukaryota > Viridiplantae > Streptophyta > Magnoliopsida > Sapindales > Rutaceae > Citrus > Citrus sinensis. The sequence continues at coordinate 11,894,174 of NC_068556.1, forward strand.
TGACTAAAGCAGCATGCTAATTCTTGTGAATGCTAGTGGCATCTAATGCGCGCGGGCTAGTGGTTCACAAGAAGCCACGATGTATTGGTCAATGGGGGAAGCGGTGGCAAGTCGTACTCATGGGCTAGTGGCATGAGCTACAGGCAGCAATGGATGACGTGGTGTACAATTAGTGGCATGTATGTTAATTGAATATAACTTTCTAATTTTGAAGAGGATTTTTGATATTGTCCTCACAGCTAAAGGCACATATGTTTGACGAAGAATGCCCTTATACTCTTATTGAAATTACACCCTAATTTGAAATTGATGCTGAGTAAGTCGATTAATTCCGATGAGATGACAAAGTAGTATATGAGATGACTGGACCTTGGTTATTAAGTTGGAGCTAAAAATCCCATGGGTCTACAGTCCCTCTTCTAGCTCAATTCGTAGTCAAACTTTGAATCTAATAACTACCTATATATATAAAAGAGATAAATTTAGAACAGAATAATAACTTTTACGTATAGATTTTCTTGAATAAGAAAAATATAGTTCTAGGATTTCCATCTCTTGCACAAAGTGAGGGTTCTCTACATGCCCAATCGTGTGAGGGAGACTATGGAGGATAGTAGAGAAGACTGCAACCATATTTTGCAGCTCCCAACAATGGTAGTGGAAAAGATGTCGTCTTCTTCAATCTTCATCAGGAAATCAAGGTACTTCTCGAAACCTATGCTTGTATACATATTCAAGAAAAATTCCTAGCTTCCGTTGATTTTATAAAACAGAAAAAAAATTCTAAGAACTATTTTTTACCAACACTAGAATCCACAATGACCAATTTCATTCTAGATCCATCCAATTCTCCTTCCATATCAGCATGTTTTCCTAAAGAATCATTTCACTTTCTTTCTGCACTCTCTTTGATGATGAGATATTAGAAAAGAATAGAACATAATGTATCATATGGTGACCATAACCATTAAATATAGATAACTTCCCTATTATATTTTGGAATTTCTATTTTATCCTATCATAAAAATATAAAAAATCCTTAAATCTTTACACATTAAAGGCCTAAACCATACTAGATAAATTAAAGTTCAAGTTACCGAAAATCTTAATAGATCACTTTTAATTAAGCTTAATATTATATGACAATCCATAACAAATAATTATCCACATATAAGCCTAATATTGGATTAAGAATCCAACGATCTCCCACTTGGGCTTTATGTGTAACCTTATAATCATGCTTGTAAAAGTTAACCGCATAAGCTCAACTTTGTTGTCATTATCAAAATATATCTATAACTAGTTATGTCCATCAATTATACCAACATAGGATCACAGCATTATATGTTACAATAGTCATAACTCGATCTCAATTATCACTATGCCAATACAACTAGATGATAAGGATCATGATCATGGTGTAAATAATGTACCTATTTCCTACTGGTCCAACTTAAACCTGAGCGAGATCAAACCACACCAAGATCAAAGTGTAAATAAAGAAAAATTTTATTTCTATAGAAAATGACCACAAATATTCATAAATTGAAATAACTACAAAAAAATGTTGAAACTACAAAAGAAACTAAAATTACAAACTCCCACTAAAACTGAATATCCTCTAATGACACGACACATATACGAGCAGTATGCTTTTGAAACACTTTTGGTAGCAATCTCTTAGTAAGCAAATCCGCAATCATACAATTTATGCTAATGTGCTCTATAGACAATTGTCTATTCTAAACTCTTTCTTTAATAACTAGGAACTTGGTGTCTTTGTGCTTTAACTTTGGCGAGCCCTGTTGTTATTAGAATATAACATTAATGATTTATTATTCATAAAATAACTTGAGTGGTCTTTTGATACCATCTACTATGTGCAGCCCAACAAAAAAATTTTCCAGCCATATTCTATGATCGAATGCCTCATAACGTATTATGAACTCTGCAACCATCGTAGAAGATGTTATAAGAGACTATTTAGCACTCGTTTAGAAGAAAACACCCCCAGCTAGTAGGAAGATGTAGCCTGACATAGATTTCATACTATCTTGACATCAGGAAAAATCGAAGTCAAAATATCCAACAGTCTCAAGATTATCCAACCTCTCATATGTAAGCGTATAATCTTTTGTTCTCTGTAAGTGTCGTAAAACCTATTTGGCTGCTCTCCAATAGTCTACTTTTGGATTATTACCCAACATCCTAACAATGTACATAATATCTGATCATGTACAAACCTGAGCATACATCGAATCTTCTACTACATACTTATAAGGAATCTTCTGCATTATCTTTTTCTCAAAATTATTTTTAGGGCATTGATTGAGACAAAGCTTGTCTTTTTAGCCATAGGGATATCATAATCTCGCATGTCACATCTGTGGAGAACCCTTTCATTATAGCTTTTTTTTATAATATAAGAATACCCCGTAAGCGATCCCGGTGCATCTACATGCCTAGTACAAAAGAGATATCACCAAGATCTTTCATTTTAAAATTCTTAGCTATAGATGTCTTGGTGTCATGTAATAGCCCATCTTGCTGCTAGCAACCCAAAGAACTTATGGTGTATATAATTATCGACCGAATTTATCTCAAAACTGAACGAGATAATCGCATGATGAAATTTGAAATATCTTTACCAAAATACTTCTTTGAGCCCATAAATGAATCTTTTAAGTTTGCAAGTCATATTCTTTAAGTCTAATGACATAGAGTTTTTTTTATTGCATTATATAGGTTGTCACATCCATGTTACTATTAAGAAACAATCTCTTCACATCCATCTCACATAACTAGATATTGAAATGCGTTGTTAATGTCATTATCATCCTAAAAGCATTTTTCAAAGAAGCCAAAGAGAAAGTCTCTTTATAATCGATGTCTTTTTTCTATGTAAAGCCTTTTACGATAAGATATACCTTATACCTCTCCATATCAACTTTCAAATCCCTTTTGATCTTAAATGTCCACTTTTGGCAATGGGACAAGATCTTACATGTCATTGTCATGAGAGTTATAATATCCTATGTCTCAATGCTAATTCATCGAATCATCTTCCCGTTGTATAAATTTTATTGTACTCGCAAGCGCAAGAATCTATTGTAGAATAAATTTTGTAGTGACGAGTGTCGATCCCAAGAGGGTAGATTTAATTATGCGTAGGGTTAATTTTCTAGGTGTAATATGAGTTGGTTGGAAGTGAATTTCTTTTTTAAGATTTAAAATAAAAATGCGGGAAGGAATTAAAGATGAAACCAATGCAAATAAAACACTTGAATCTCTAGATTCACACTCAAAATTCACCATGGGCTTAATATTTCCTTTTAAGTTCCGATTAATTCATGAGGGGGTTTTCCACTCCTCATAATCTTTACTATAATAAATATGGTATCAAATGCTCAGTGTGCCAGAGGTAATGATCTTCCATTAAGTGTGGTGTCGAGAACACACTATACCAGACGATAATAATCCTTCTGTTAACATGTAGATGTTCATTATATTGATTTTGATGATAACAAACTTTAAATGCCTTTTATTAAATTGTTGGTGTTTTTCATTAAATAATTTCTCAAAAGTTGTATAATCTTTCTAAATGTGTTCATGAAATATGGATAATCGTTAAACTTTAAATTGGAAAAACATTCCTAGTGAAATTTGGTTAAAACTGTGATTCTGGAAGTAAACGGTGAACTATTAACTTTGAAATGGTTAACCAATAATTTCCAGAGGGGAATAAATCCTTAAACTTGAACCAGCTAGAAAAAATGGATAAAGCAAATGAGTTTTGCAGGTTACTGAAATTAAATGGCAAACCGTTAACTTCAAATGGCTAACCGATAATTTCCAAAATGTCATTCCATGCTAACCTTCAACCGTTTATAAAGAACAGATAGCAGAAATTTGTTTTGCAGGTATCTGGAAATTAATGGCAAATTGATTGTGACAAACGGTCAACTGTTTATTTGAATTTCAGCTCAACAGTCACTTGAACTAGTTAAAAAGATTAACATAACGGTTAACGACGATCCAATTTCAGATAGAAGTCAACAACGGCTATTTTTTAGCTCCAACTATAAATAAGCTCAATCAAATTCAAACAAGAGTTGATCAGAACATTATCATTGAGCTTGTAATCGAGAGTACAACATTCATTGGGCTTCAAATTCATTCTTGTTCATTTATTCACACATTAAGTATTGATTTGTAATATTATATATTGTGTGGGAGAAAAACAAATTTGTAATCCCTCTTTTGAGTGACTGTAAGTGTTGGGATACACTTGGGTTACGAGATTGGGGATAATCTCTGGATATAAAGGTTGATTGACACTTGAAAAGCCAATTGTGAGTGTTCTTGAAGCCTTGAAGGCTTGACTAGTGGAATTCTCAAGCTCGGTGTGCTTGGAGGCGTGGACGTAGGCAAGGTTGGCCGAACCACGTAAAACTCTCTGTGTTTAAATCACTCTTCCCTTATCTTTTTATATTTTGGTTTATTTATTTATTATTGCTTTGAATTCGTTTAAGATTTGCATTAGGTTTTGTTTAAGAATTGCATAATTTTTAGAAACCCAAGTTACCCCCCTTGGGTTGCTTAGATATTATTTCACCTTCTGTCGACAACATGGCAAGACCATCTACTAAATATCTTAGATACACTCTTTATCGACACTGAGTCAAGATGACCCTCAAAATACTAGAGGGGATGTAACACTCCACTTAAATATTTATTTTAAAAAAATGTTTAAAACACTGTTACTTTTTTAAAAATAAATACGAATTCTAAAAAAATGTTTTACATAGCAAGCAAAACTTCCTTACAACAAGTATGAGACATACAAAGATTCGCTATTATATATCTCAAAAACTTTATTATCACTAAAGCTAAGATATTTATTTTTTATTAAAACAAAGCTGAGCTCATCATAAAACCCAAGGTTTGTTATGCCCATATGCACTTCACCTCGGTTAGGACTTGGCGCCAACTTGTCTTACTCATCATTACCTACAATATAAGTTACTTCATTTTCCTTGCAATCTATATTGGCATAGTACTTTGATAGCCAATTCATGCCAGGAATTACGTCATAGTCATCCTTCTCGAGGATTATTAGGTCAACACATAGTTTATGACCACTAATACTGACCTTACATGCCTTAACTAATTGTCCTGAGTTCAATATTTCACCTGATGGTACCATAATACTAAAAGACCTATTATTATGCCAGTGACCTTTTTATTTTCCTAATGAATGTTGGTGAGGCAAATGAATGTATTGCTCCTGAATCTATTAGCACATGTGCAGGTGTTTTGGAGATAGATAATTCACCTGATATTACTGAGGGGTTTCTTTCCGCATCATTTTTTGTGAGTGTGAATACTCGAGCATTAGCCTTTTCTTGTTGCATACCATTCTCTGGGTAGTCCTTGATGATGTCCTTCTCTTCCACATTTGAAACATATTCTGGTATTGGCTCGACATTCCCCAGGGTGAGTTCTACCGCATTGATTGCACATTGGCTTTTGTAAGACTTCCTTCTAATGAATCTTTGGGCGCTTGCTTTTATTCTGATCTTGGACCATTGGCGTTCCCTTTCTCTTATTATTGTTATTTGAGTGTTGTCTTTCTAGCTAGCTACAAAATTCCCTTGGTCCATACTTTCTTTGTTTCTTTATTTTTCTTCCTTTTTTTCTTCATCTGCTTACTTAACTACCAAGGCTCGATATATGAGTTCACTGAAGAAAACATCACGAACTCCAGCCACCTTTACGTCTTTTGCGAGATCTTTGCTCAATCCTTATATAAAATGGTCCTTTTTCAAGTCTTCCGCTGCAACCATGTGTGGGGCATATCGAGAGAGCTCATCAAAATTTCAAATGTACTATAGCACAAACATCCTTCCTTGTTGTAAATAAACAAAGTCTCTTCTTTTGGATGAGTGAACAATCTCTGAAAAGTATTTTTTATAGAAGTGTTCTTTAAATTCCCTCCATTACATTGTTCCTTCATTATGAATTCATTTGATAGAGTCCCACTAATATTCTGCCGCTCTTTGTAGTATAAAGGAAACACAAGTGACTTTTTCTTCTTCTGGCACTTTGGCTACTTTTATCATTCTTTCCATGGTTTATAATCGTTGGTCTACTGCGATAAGATCTACACCTCTTTCAAATCTAAGGGGATTTAATCTTCTAAATTCACTCCACGCGTTGTTCATTGCCCGAGCATGGTCATCCATTCTAACTTCCCTTTCCAAGAGTCATGCCACAATGTCTGTAAGTCGATCAATTGCAGATTACTCCCTGAAGTTCATTCTGCCCTTCTACTTGTGTTACCCCTAACGCTTGACATCTCAACGATTTTTTAGTTTAATTTCTACGTGTCAGACAAATCAAATGTAAGATTTCCAATTATCCTAATTTCAATTTTTAACTAAAAAGTCGAGCCTTTTCCTTCCCTTTGACTTGTGCATATGGGCGGTCTACAAAATCGCTTTAAACCCTTGGGTTTGGATACCAATTTGTAACACTCTACTTAAATATTTATTTTAAAAAAAGTTTAAAACACTATTATTTTTTTAATATAAATACGAATTCTAAAAAAACGTTTTACATAGCAAGCAAAACTTCCTTACAACAAGTAGGAGACATATAAAGATTCCTTAGTATATATCTCAAAAACTTTATTATTACTAAAGCTGAGAAATTTTATTTTTGATTGAAACAAAGTTGAGCCATAAAACCCAAGGTTTGTTATGCCCATATGCACTTCGCTTCAACTAAGACTTGGCACCAGCTTGTCCTACTCATCGTTACCTGTAATGTAAGGACTTTATGAGCTAATGCCTAGTAAGATAACATTTTGATGCGCATATAAATCATTATGCATATAGATGACCATATTAAGTTTTTAAAAGAAACTTAGAAAATACAAAATAATTTTATTAGGGCCGTAGGTATGTTGCACTACAAGATTTGCACTTTTATTCTTTAAACAATATGTCCTTGGGCCTAATTAGTTGATCTTTTGGGCGCTATGTATCGCCGTCCCCAAAAGATTAACTTTTACTAAGCTTGGAGGGCTTACCCTCTTTGGGAACTTTATCACCTTGTAGTATAACAACCTATTTTTTCGTAAATTCATTTTCTAAAACATCTTCTTATAAAGTAATCCATGAAAAGCATGCGTTCAATGCAACTTATATCATAACATGTGAAGTTCTTAGAGGACCAACAAAATTAACATACAATGGTATTTAAGGACAACATTTTTTAATGCAGGCGGCAATGTCGTCCATATAGAGATTAAATAAAATGGGATTATAACATAGGCTACACAGCCGACTATAGTATAATTAAGTAAAAGTATCACAGATTAGGCGGTATAACCCACCATACAAGGAGTAAATAAAGAAAAATCATAATATAGGATGCATAACCGACCATATAAAAATTTAGATTATAATCAATCACATCATAGTAGCCATCACAAAATAAAGGATTAGTTAAAACTGAAGTTAAGTATGAAAATAATTTTGTCGTTACATTGCAGTTGAAGTGTTACTTACCTGTTAACTTTGACTTCTCTACACCGTTTTAACTTGAGGATTTCTCTACTCTTAATGTTATGATTTAGAATAGAAGAGGGTGGAAGTTCTAGTTACATTGAAAATAAAAGGGGCTATGGGTATTTATAGGATTTCTAAAGGATAACGGATGGCAAGGATTTTGCCATCATAACTCTTGATTAATGATTGGGATTATCCTTCATAAATACCTTACTAAATTCTAGAATTCCTAACTATCTCTACAAATTTCTCTTACATCATCACTTATGTCATTGCTTATGTTATCATTGCTTAGAATTAATTATTATTATTATTATTATTATTATTATTATTATTATTATAATACTTTAGGGGGTTTGTTAGCTTAAAGTAAATTCTATTATAATCAAGTGATAAAATTGTACCTCACAGGGGAATTTTCTCTCTAATTAATATGGTATTAAGTGCCTATTGCGAATAGTGAATAGTATCGTATATGTGAATAATACCGTATACGTGAATAGTACCAAATATCCTTTTATGTTCCTCCTAAGGTTTTTTACCGCTCTAAGTTCAAAAATTCCATCTGTTTCGCTGTCCGGCTTCTCCTTAGTCATGAAATAGCCAAAATATCCCTAAAATACATAAAATACTTAAATTATAATAAAACACACGTAATAAAAGTTTAGAAGATTTAAACACGTAAAAATGAAAATGTTAGTGAGACTTGGAGAATAAAATGATAATTTTATCCTGTATAAATATACATTCTCCAGTACTCAACACACCCCCCCAATTAGCTTATTGCTAGTCCCTAAAAAATTATGCAATGAAATCTAACAAAATTCAAATTAAAATATGTTTACCAAATCAATGAACTTTTCCGACAAATTATGTCCTTCTCTTTTGCTACACAACCATCAATAAAAAATTTAGCAAACCCTCTTTAGTGCTTAGCAATATTTGACATAATGATTATAGGGTTCGGTCAAAATAAAGCAATACTTCCATTCTTACTGTCTCATCGGAGTTCCTTCCGTAGGCAGCAGATTTATTTATATTATTTCTTCAACCAATTATTTCCATAACCAACTCCATCCGTTTTACGCGAACACTCTCTGCTTACTGAGGCAAGAGGCCCGATTACTAAGAAAGAGCTGAGTTGAACAAATCAAACTCTCACCGTTTGACGTGAACACTCTTTGCTTGTTGAGGCAGGAGGCCCGGTTACTAAGTAAGAGTTCTCACAATTTTGATCATCTCTCACCGTTTGACACGAATACTCTCTGCTTACTAAGGCAACAGACCCGATTACTAAGTGAGAGTGTCACTTATTTTTCTTTTCTTTTTTTTCTCTTTTTTCTTTTTTTTACTTTTTTTTTTGGTATAATGATTACTGTCTTTAGTTGTTGCTCACGAATGAAACGAAAGGATAAGGTATTACAAAATCTCCACTTACCACCACCATCACTTGTTGTGTGTATGTCTAGACTGGTCTATTAAATCTCTCAAGATGGCCAAGGTAGACAAAAAAGGTTAGCCATTAATATCGGAAAAAAAATTCAACAATTTGGTTTTTTTTTGTTTTTTTTCTAACTAAACACCAAGACTAGGAAAATGCATTTCTAGAATAACTAAACTTCATATGCAGTCATCTTTGACTCAGAAATTCAAGAATGGTTAGTAACTACAATAGCACAACTATCATTTATTCCACAATTGTCAATTATTCCCTCCCCTTAAGCAGAACGAGACATTGTCCTCAATGTCTTGAAGGAAATAAGTAGAGTTTAAAAGACATCACCTAGACACTATAATAGAAAATATTTACAAACGGAGAGATAAATCTAAATTGTGCATCTTACTACTACCGCTACCATCATCAGTCGACTAATCTAACGTAAGAGTCTTGGGATCTGTCTCTGGTGTATAAGCCTCTAAAAGATCAAGTAACTTATTAGTAGTAGGAGAACAAATAAAGAGCTGCTTTACTGAAACTAAAATGAAATTATTTTTAATTGCATGGTTAATAAAAGCTATCATGCTATCGTAAAATTTGTTAACATTTAAAAAACCGATGGGTTTCTGATTAATGTTCAAATGTACCCAAGATGCGAATGTAATTAGTGCCTCTAAAGTTGCAAGATCCCCTGGTAAGAAAATGAAAGCATCAGCATGTTTTAACATTTCAGTTATTTTTTCTTGTATACATGAGACAACTAATTCCTCTCTAATTGATGGGCTAGGTAAACATCCCAGTGTTTTTACGACTTCTGAGATTATGCCTAGCACTTGGCTTCCTCCAATAAAAACAGCTTGTGAGAAAAGTCTTGATAATCTTCGGCCACCTCCTTCATATACTAGGTGTATCTTTCTTTTTACTAGTACTCGACCAAGATCTATAAATGCTTGAACAAACTCTCAATATTTACCATAGTGAAACCCAAAAAGCACACAAATATTTTTGTGTTGTCTACTCGAAATTTTCTTATAAACTAGTAAACAAGCTCGTTTATAGTCAGATTCCCGAGATTGTATCGTACACATTCTTTTTGGAACAATGGCTATAACTGGGAAATTGCTCTTTGTACATATCCATTTCGATGCATTTCAAGAGACAAAAGAATATCATCCAACGATTCCTTATTCAAGCCATCCCTAATAAATTTAATCTTATCTTCTCTATTATCGAACACCATTCCCAAAGTACGTGGTTTTTTAACACATTGCATTGTGGCACATTTATGATAAGAAACTGGAAGTTGTGCAGCTTTTCGTTTTCTTGCATAATTTCCTTTCCCGGAACCAGGCATGTAGGCAATAAATTACCCTGCTAACCATACTTTGGCTTCGATTAACCAACGAATGTCGATAGGGATGTTTTTCTTCATGAGCAAGTACATACGTTTGGATCAAGTTTTGTAGATTGTGAGGAGTGTATTTTGAGGAATTTAAGGAAATTGCTTGTGAAGCTTTGCAAGAGTTGTGTTCTTATCCATACCTTGGCTGAAGAATATAAGTTATTATGAGAAATTGAAGGAACCGACTTTAATAGTCACAGAGTACCATTATCTGCCACTTAATCGGGGTGATAAATGATAACACACCAAAGAAAAAAATAAATCTAGTAAAAACACAACACACATGAAAGCAAACAAAAATAAAAACACACAATGTAAAATGCGTTATATTAACTCACCATCGTCCTTTTATTGAGCTTACCTTAAGTTCTAATTGGGTTTCATAGATACCACATTCTATTTCTTTGAGTTGTCTTTCTAAATCGTTAACATAGGATACTAACTCTGGTGGTTGTACATCCCAAATGGAATGTGATCGACAAAATTTGGATCAAGCCGTTTAGGTGACGCTTCACACGCAGAAGTCGTTCAAGGTGGTTGAAAATGATTTGTCTCACTGAGGTATGCATGATTTATAACACAAGTGATGAGAGAGAAAATAAAAATATCAAACAAACACACTTTAGCAAAAAATAAAAAAAACAAACTAGTAAAGAAAAAAATAACAAAAGGTTAAGTCACTGAAAAGAGATGGAAAAAGTTTCAAATTTTGTGGGTCACTTAAATCTATTACGCTGTTTTCTTCATATGGTTGGTACTTAAGATATGACTTTAAATCTTTGACCATTAACTTTAAAAATTGCATCATTCTCTGGATTCTTAAGTTTAATAGCTCCCTGTGGAAAGATAGTGCGAACAATAAATGGACCAGACTACTAAGAGCAAAATTTACTTGGGGTGACGTGCAAACAAGAATTGAATAAAAGCACTTTCTGACCTGGTGTAAAAGATATTCTCATAATTTGCTTGTCATGAAAGACTTCCATTCCCTTCTTGTAGTCCTTAGCATTTTTATCGTTGCGAATCTCCTCAGGTTTTGCTAGTTGTAATCTCTCTTTTTAACCACAAATGATGTCTGCATTCTTTTTGTTTGATGTTAGGGGAGAATGAGATGATTTCTGACAATGTTTTTTCTTCTCACAGGAATGTATACTCTAAAATGTCAGGTAATGGATTGTGCTTGAGTTTTAGTGATCATTCTAATATGGGATGAGATTTTCCCCTGATGGTGCTAATTGTTATATACTTAACTTCCATTTATCAATATCCATGCATGGTGATGAATCCAGTAAGGCATTAGCCTCATCAATCGATCTGTCAATATTAAAATTTAAGCCAAAGTGAGTTAAACATGTCAGGGTCATCACTGAGGTTAGTAGGAAAAGTCAACTAATTTATCAATTAAATCCACATCTACAATTCCTTCATCTTTATCAGAGGGTTATTTGGTTATGTTAAATATATTTAGCTCCATAGTCATGTTGCCAAAGGGCAACTGCATATTTCCAGTTCTGCATTAGATATGAGCATCGACAGTTGCGAAAAAATGTCGGTCTAAGATAATGAGGATGTGCTTCTATGAATCCTACACTTGTTGAGTGTCAATCAAAATGAAATCAGTAGGAAAATAAAATTTGTCTACCTGGATGAACACATCATTCACAATATCGCAAGGTATTTTCATGGATCGATTTGCAAGTTACAACACAATTGGAGTTGGGTGTAAGATTCACAGTCCAAGTTTCATAAATACCGAGTAAGGCAAAAGATTTACACTAGTTCCTGAGTCCAACAAAGTATTCTCAAATGTGTGGTTTCCTATGCTATATGAGATAGTAGGGCGGCCTAGGTCTTTGTATTTTAGAGAAATTTTATGTTGAAGTATAGAACTAATGTTTTCTGTTAAAAATACCTTTTTCTAGACATGAATGCTTCTCTTTAGCGCAAACTTCTTTAAGAAATTTGGCATAAGATGGCAGTTGTTTAATAGCATCAAGTAAAGGGATTTTAATATTTACCTATTTGAAAATCTTATAATCTCACTTGTGGTACTTTCCTTCTTTACTTTAGCTAACCTCTGAGGAAAATGAGCTTTGGGTATGTATTCTCATGGGCTACTATCTTCTTTCTCCTTTGTTGATGAGTCCTCAAATTCTTGAATTGTCTTTGTCACCGGCATCTCCACTTTGTTGTCCATTTCTTTGCCCTTTTGCAAGGTTATAACGGCTTTGACCTCTTAATGATACTAGGATAAACTTGTACTCACTTCATCCACCCCTTTAGGATTAGGCACTGGCTGATTTGGAAATTTGTCTTTCACAACAGTTATCGCCAAAGTTTGAACTAAAGAGGTAAGTTGGCCAACCATCTTCTCAAGGTTTGAGATTGATTGAGCTTGTGAATTGAAGTCAGTTCTCATCTCATTCTGTATCTCGTCAATGGTGTGGTGGGTCGAATTTTTTAATTTACAGAATGCATCTTCCTATGGTTTTGGCTGTGAGTAACTCTAATTCTAATTATATGGTCTGGATGGTCGTTAAGCGACTTGAGGAGCTTAATGAACTAGTTGCATTAATAGAGCTGGAGTTGTTATTCTATTTTGTTAGAATCCTTGAGACCATGAAAAGTTGGGATGGTCTCTCTATCCAGGATTCTAGGTATTGGAGTAAGGGTTGTAATTTGGCTACTTTCCCATTATATTTATAACATTGACTTGATCTAAGTATGAATCATGGTCAAATTGATTGTAGGTTTGTGGCTTTATTGACTTTGTAGCCGTCAATGATGCTATTTGGCGAGAGAGTCCTTCAATTATTACTTTGAATTATTTGATTTCTAATCTTGACTCACCAACATGGATTTCATTTACTCCCTTGATTTTTCTCATATTCCTGAATGATCGACTCTGTGGGAATTATCTGCTTGTCACTGGAAGAAATCACAAATCGCTTATGCGCTTTTAGACATGAGCTCATCTTCACTTGTTGCCATTAGCCATTTTTACACATATGGCAATAGTCCCTCCAACAAATATTGACATTGGTGTCATTTCTCGTACCCATGATGTGGACACTTTAAAAGTAGCCCGTTGAATCGCTCCAATGCTTCAAAGAATTCTTCGTCTTCTCTTTAAGTAAACTTTGAAATTGCACTGCGAATAGCATTGATTTTATATACTGGGAAGTATTTATTTAAAAAATTAGTTACTATTTGTTCCTATGATGTGATACTATTAGCAGACAATGTATTGAACCATGAACGAGTTCTATCTTTTAAAGAAAATTAAAATAGTCTAAGTTTAACATCTTCATCTGAAAATAAAAAACAAAATAGATGCAAATAAAGAGAGAGAGGAGAAGTATGATACTGACCTTATCACGTAACTACACACACACTAAAAACTTGCACTCAAAATTATTTACACAATATTTACAAAGAAAATTAACTTTACAAATTAAAATGACCTACCTCCCTGGCAGTGGCGCCAAAAACTTGTTGTGCAAATTTTGTTGTACTCGCAAGCGCACAAATCTATTGTAGAATAGATTTATGGTGACGAATGTCGATCCTACGAGGAGGTAAATTTAATTATGCATATGGTTAATTTCTATGTGTAATGTGAGATGGTTGGAAGTGAATTTTTTTTTAAGATTTAAAATAAAAAGGCAGGAATGAATTAAAGATGAAACCAATGCAAATGAAATGCTTGAGTCTTTGAATTCATACTCAACATACACCGTGGGCTTAATATTTCCTTTTTAGTTCCGATTAATTCATGAGAGGGGTATTTTCACTCCTCATAATCCTCACTCTAATAAACATGGTATCAAGCACTCAGTGTACCAAAGGTAATGATCTTCCACCGAGTGTGGTGTCAAAAACAAGCTGTGCTAGACGAAAATAATCTTTACGTCAACAACGTGGTAAGACTATCCACTAAATAAGTCTGTCAACACTGAGTCAAGACGACCCACAAAATACTAGAGGGGAATTTTCTTTTTAATTAATATGGTGTTTAGTGCTCATTGTGCCAGACAGTAACAATTCTTCACTAGGGAGCCAGTATACCATGCAAAATCTAAACATGATACATTGTCTGCCAATAATGAGTCAAAACAACCACATAAATCATAGAGGAAGAGAAAATAAACTTATTTAATTAAGCCCATGGATCATGTTAAGGCTTCACCTTCAACCCAAACTTGAAATTAAATTAACCACTCATAATAAAACTAGAGGTAAAATGATAATTTTATTAAAATATGTAGAAAATACAAGATAGAGGGAGAATTACATAAAATAGAGCTCAAAAATGCATTCAAGGGTCTTAAATTAGGGGGGGAGTCCTCCATTTATAGATACAATGGATAAATCATGGTCATTGGATAAAAATAATTCGGACGCTCAAGATTGCGCCACGTGACAAATTTTGATTGGTTGGAATACATCATTAGTCAACACCACTTCAACATTTCGATCTAACAAGATGTTGCCACATCATCAGTCAACGCCACATCAATATTTTGGTCCAATAACATCTTGTCACATAATCGGTCGACGCCACATCATTTGTCTAATAGGATGATGTCACGTCATCAATCAATGCCACATCATCGGTCAATGCCACGTCATCGTACCGCATATGTGAATAGTGTCATACTTGTGAATAATATCATACATGTGAACAGTACTAAATACCTTTTTATGCTCTTCCTAAGGTTTACGAACATCTTAAGTTCAAAAATACCATTCGTTTTGCTGTCCGACTTTCTCGTTAGTCGTGAAATGACCAAAATATCCTTAAAATACATAAAATACTTAAATTAGAATAAAACACACATAATAAAAGCTTATAAGATTTAAACACGAAAAAGTGAAAATGTTAGTGAGACCCGGAGCATAAAATGACAATTTTACCTTGTATAAATATACATTCTCTAGTACTCAACACTTCGGTTACTCCAATGTTCACCTCATGATTTTGGAGAAATACAATATAGTCATCTGACACTATGTAGTGGATCACCTAAATGGCATGGTCCTTAAGGTGGCAAAGTTGGTTCTTTTGGAACAATTTCCTGTATAGGGGTTCTCTAACCTTGTCTTCATTTATTATGTCTTGAACAAAGTCAAAAATAGGATCGTGATCAATGCCAATAACGCCTATGAGAATATGAACATATTCCTCTTCAAAGACAAAGTTCCTAACTGCATCTCCCCCCGTAAACTCGACATCCTTAAAGAAATGGGTATTTCCTAACTTGAAAATTGACTTACTCATGGAATCATAAAGTTTGTACCCCCAGATCTTTCAAAGTATTCAATAAAATAAAACTAATCGTCCTTAAGTCCAATTTTTTTTTTTTTTGTTAAGCCTATAAAGCCTTGCCTTAGCCAAACATCCTCAAACATGCAAGTGCTTTAAATTAGGCTTCTTACCTATTTGAAGTTCATAAAGGGTTGTTCGTTGATTTAATTGAAACCCTACTGAGGATATGCTACAGTATTAAGTGCTTCTCTCAACAATGATTTTGGTAAAGTAGAATGACAAATTATACTCCTTACTATGCCCTTAAGTGTCCTGTTTTTTCTTTTAGCAACACCATTCATAGTGGGCGAAACCTGTATAATGCTTTGTGGGATGGCACCGTTTCTTATAGAACTTATCAAATAGTCCTAGATGTTATTAACCTTAACCATCATATTTGCCATAGTACTCACCACTATGGTCGAATCTAACACTTTTGATTCTTTTGTTGTGTTGATTATCAAATTTAGCCTTGAAGGTTTTGAACATATCCAACGATTATGACTTTTTATAGAGATATATATAGGCATATTTTAAAAAAAATTGTCTATGAATGTTATAAAACATTTTTGACCATTCCAAGCAATCATATGGAATGGCTCACACATATCTATATGTATTAGTTTTAAGATGTCCAAGACGTATTACTTCAAATTTCCTTTTTATTGATTTGTTTACATATTAAAAATTTAACACAAACAACAAAATCTATAAGATTTAAAGGGTTTAGAATTTTGTTTGACGTATGTCTCTCTATTCTATGTTTGGAGATATGACATAATCTTGTGTGCCCTAACGCAGCCGAATTTTCATTGATTAATTTTCTGTTTGCACCTTATGTGCTTAATTATAAGGATTCATTAAATAAAGCAATTGTATCAATTAGATAACTAGAACAAACTAATTTTGAATTATTAAACAAACTGAATTTTTTATTTCCAAATGAACAAGAAAAACCATATTTATCCAAAGTAGAAATAAAAACCAATTTTCTTCTAAAAGACAACACAATAAATGTTTCATCAAGATCTAAATGAAATCTAATTTTTAACAATAATCTAAATTTTCCTATTACTTCAACTTCAGTTATCTTGTCATTGCCCACATAAATTTATCTTTTACCATCACTTGGCTTTCGATAACTTAAGCAACCATACATAAATACACTAATGTGAGTTGTTGCACCAGAATCTATCCACAACATGTACCAAGGTATTGAAGTTAAATTAACCTCATAAAAACCAAATTAAGAATAATACCTTTCTTAGCATGCCATACATGATTGTTTGCGCAATGATTCTTTTTATGTCCTTCAGCTCCATAAAAGTAATAACTAATATTTTTCAAATCAGGCGGTTTCTTCTATTATTTCTTTTGAGGTGCTGTATCCACAGCTTCCTTATCCTTTTTTTTGTTTTCCTTTGTCCTTATACTTAGAGGTTGAGGCCAGGTTAGCACTTTCTGCCTTATCTTTCTTCAGGCTTTCTTTTTTTTAACACAGTGTAATATGAGCTCATTCAAAGACCAAATCTCGTTTTGATAGTTGTAGCTCACCTTAAACTGGTTAAATTGTATTAGTAAAGATATCAAAAGTAAATGCACTAGCAAGTCTTCTGAGAGTTTAAGCTTAAGTATTTTCAGTTTGGCAGCATGAGACATCTCCAAGATGTACTCCCTGGTATTGCCTTTGCTTGTATATCTCATTGAAATTAAACTTCTCAAAAGCATACCTATTTCTGCTTTTTCTTTTCATTGACAAATATCTTTTCATTGCACAAGGAACTCCTTAGTCGTAGTTATCTTTTGAAACATAGAGCCCTTGAATGCTTTTAGAATGACCTTCTTCATGATCATCATATACATGCGCTTTGATTTCTCCCATTTTTCCATATCTTTCTTGACATCAAAGGTACTCTCATCCATAAGAGCTAGGGGACAATCAATCCTTAACATAAGGTCAATATCCATTATTGCCAAAGTGATTCTCTTACCATGACTTGAAGTTAGAGCTATTTAGTATATGAATAGAATTGATGTCAGCAGTAATATTGCCAGGAGCCATAGCTAAACAAAAAACAATAAACAAACAAAACAAACTCATATAAGTACAAAAAAATGTAAACCCCATCGCAAGATATAACACTCCATTAATGCTTCATCTTCAAACAAGACACTAACTTGTAAGTAATATCTTGATGTAGCAATAAAAAAAATATTGATAACAAGAACATGTCAAATAATGAACTTCCTTTGGGCTGATATATTGTTTGCATCTAAAACCAAATAATCATCATGTTTTTATTACTACAGTTGCACATACAATTTTGTTAAACATGGATATTCCTTTGGGCTGATTAATATTCATATAAATTACATACACACAACTGTTTATATTCTAAAATATTTTAATTTTCACAAGAGAGGTCACTTTGGTGATATTTTGCTTCAATTAATTTATTTCAAGATGGATATAAACATAACAATATTTGAATTTAAAAATTTTTTAGGTCAAAGTAAATATCAATAGTCAACTACCAATGATCAAAGTCAATAGTCAACTACTAACCTAGTCAGGGCTAAACCAGGTTGAGTCAACCCAACTTGGATCATCAACCAGCCCCACATCCTGAGTCATGGGTTGAGCAACTCAAATCCTAATTTCTTTTTCCTTTTTCCTAATGCAACGGGTATGGTCATCACTTTTACCTAAGCTGCCTTGACTTGGTGCCTGCAGCTTGCTTGCTAGCACAATTGTTGCCCTACCTGAAAACTTAGAGCTGGCGGCGATAAAAACTTAAAGAGAAAAAAATAATAATTTCCATCTAATTTTCAAATATTTTTTCTTATCCTAGAAGACAACCACCAATTGTTCTCAAACTCAATAATACCAGACTTATTAAATTCAGGAACACTAAAAATTTAATCATTAATTGAAAATAAATTCAATTCTCAATAATTCAACATGAACATGCTATGATACCGCTTGTTAGAAGATTACCTTCGCTTTAAATTCCACCAACATTTATGTTGTATCATCAAAAGTCAATAAGTCGAATATGCGGAAGAGTACCTAAATCCATAATGACCAATTGTTTTCTAGAGCTGTATGATTTACCTTCCAGGTCAACACGTTTTCCTAGGTAGTCCTCTAACTTTCTCTCTGCACTCTCTCTAAAGTTGGGATGTAAGAAAAGAATAAAATGTAATGTGTGATCTAAGGATCATATTTGTTATATATAGATAGCTTTCCTATTATATTTTGGCATTTTTATTTTAGTTTATCATAAAAATAGAAATTACCCTTAAATCTCTATACATTAAAAGTCCACGCTTTATCATATATATTAAGGGTTAAGTTACCGAAAACCTTAATAGATCATCTTTAATTGAGCTTAACATTATATGACGGTCCACAATACATAATTATCCATATATAAGCCCAATGTTGTACTAAAAATCCAACATAAGCATATAATAGTATGAATATTTACAATATCGAGATTTTTAAATATATTAAGAAACAATTTCATATATTGTATAAATTTAGTAAGAAATAATCAAAGTGAGAGATTGATCATACTATCACTTGTGGGAGAGGCTTGTGTTGATAATGTGTTAAATTATTTATCATTTAAGAGCACAGTAAGGTAGTAAGAGAAATAGAGAAAGTAATTAAGAGACACGATATCTAGAGATTAATTTTATTCAATTTCAAATATATACAAATAAGAAAATTAACACTTCTCTTATAGTCTCATAACAATACAAATAAAGTAAATAGTTAGTAAATGGATACATAATTAGTTATAAGTGAAATAATGAGAGTTTAAAGAGATGTAGACTTAGAGAGATAAAAATTACTGTGATGATCATCCAAATAATTATTAGAGAAATTATCATTCATATACCCTATATTTACTCTGTTATAAAAAAATACTACAACACTTTGAGGGTGTATCAATCGTCCACCCTTAGTTAACAAAATATATCAACCGACCACCAAACCGTTAGTTGTCGTTTGAAAGTTAACGAAGTTACAGTGAATTGACGATTTTACCCTTGAAAATTATCACTTATATACCCTTAAATTCTTTTTTTATCACTTGTATACCCTTAAATTATCACTTGTATCATATGAAAAGACCAAATTATCCTTCTGACGTCATCATATGTAAACGGCAACTAACGGTTTAGTGGTCAGCTGATATATTTTGTCAACTTAGGGTGGACGATTGATACACCCTTAAAGTATTGTAGTATTTTTGATAATGGAGTAAACTAAGGGTATACAAATGATAATTTCCCTAATTATTATTATTTCATATAAATTTTTTTAACATTTTTCACTCCCCCTGCAACTGAAGTTTCCGGCTTCTGCACCTGATTAGCAAAATTGGACATCTAAGAAAGAAAACGTACGAAAATTAATAAAATTCCGCTTGTATAATTAATAAATAAAAACAGAAAATACTTAACAAATTAAAATTTCTATAATTCCACAATCATGATGCCGATCCGCCAACCTGTTCGCTTCTCCTGCTGAATAGCACCGTTTCTGAACTACCGACAACGCAAATTAAACACACGTAGTAGTACGTACGTGTTAAAAGAACAAAGATGGTGCTGATTAGTGATAATCGAAACGGCGCCGTATCAGTCACTAGTTTTAAGGATCACACAAACAACTGGACAAGCAACTGACTACACAACACGAGCACCAGCACAAAGATACCCAAAACGACAGCCGCTGTGAGCATTTATCGAACATGGCATCTTGCTCACTGTTTCACCCCCAAACCAAAATCAAACCGTTCAATCAAAACCACCCTCGCCTCACATACCGTCCGCCCACCGTTATCTCTTGCAGCTTCTCCACATCCAATCCCTCCTCTCCTCCTCCACCAGCAGCGGCTTCAAAAAATCGCCGCGCAGCCGATGAGAACATTCGTGACGAAGCTCGACGACAACGTTCCACTACAAATAACACTTTTTCCGCGAAGTACGTACCCTTCAATGCGGGTCCTGATTCACCCGAGTTCTACTCGCTCGACGAGATTGTCTACCGGAGCCGCTCCGGCGGCCTTCTCGACGTTCAGCACGACATGGAGTCGTTGAAGAAATTCGACGGCGCCTACTGGAGAGACCTCTTCGACTCTCGCGTGGGTAAGACCACTTGGCCTTATGGTTCCGGAGTGTGGAGCAAAAAGGAGTGGGTCCTACCTGAGATCGATCCTGACGACATTGTTTCGGCCTTTGAAGGGAACTCCAACTTGTTCTGGGCGGAGCGTTTTGGCAAACAGTTCCTGGGCATGAATGATTTGTGGGTTAAACACTGCGGTATTAGCCACACTGGGAGTTTCAAAGACTTGGGCATGACCGTTTTGGTCAGCCAAGTCAACAGACTTCGTAAAATGAAACGACCCGTCGTCGGAGTCGGCTGTGCATCCACCGGTGACACATCAGCTGCTCTATCTGCTTATTGTGCCTCAGCAGGTATTCCTTCCATTGTGTTTTTACCTGCCAATAAGATTTCAATAGCTCAATTGGTGCAGCCAATTGCCAATGGGGCTTTTGTTTTGAGTATTGATACTGATTTCGATGGTTGTATGAAGTTAATTAGAGAAGTTACTTCTGAATTGCCGATTTATTTGGCCAATTCATTGAATAGTTTAAGGCTTGAAGGTCAAAAAACTGCTGCCGTAGAGATATTGCAGCAGTTTGATTGGGAAGTGCCAGATTGGGTGATTGTACCTGGTGGCAATCTTGGTAACATTTATGCCTTCTACAAAGGTTTCAAGATGTGTCATGAATTAGGGCTTGTAGATAGAATGCCTCGGCTTGTTTGTACTCAGGCGGCAAATGCTAATCCGCTTTATTTGTATTATAAATCGGGATGGAAGGATTTTAAGGCCGTCAAAGCGAGTACAACCTTTGCATCTGCTATTCAGATAGGCGACCCGGTGTCTATAGATAGGGCTGTTTATGCCTTGAAAAATTGTAATGGGATTGTTGAGGAAGCAACTGAGGAGGAGCTGATGGATGCAATGGCACAGGCAGATTCCACTGGAATGTTTATATGCCCCCATACTGGGGTGGCGTTGACAGCCTTGATTAAGCTTAGGAACTCGGGGGTTATTGGCCCCTTGGATAGGACGGTGGTGGTCAGTACAGCTCATGGGTTGAAGTTCACACAGAGTAAAATTGATTATCATTCCAAGGAGATTAAGGATATGGCTTGCCGGTTCGCTAATCCACCTGTGCAAGTAAAGGCTGATTTTGGAGCAGTAATGGATGTGTTGAAGAAGTATTTGGGAAGCAAAGCTCCAATATAGCTGATGGAGACAGTAAGTTAACATTTGTATTCTTGCTAATGTTTGGTTTTTTGACTTTTGATGCTGCATTTGGTGGCAGTTTGCTTCGTTTCATTTATAGAATACAGTGAGTAGAAATAATCTGCAAGGCTCAATAAATTCTTTTGAATTACTAGTATAAGTTTTACCATCTGGGTCAGTTTTTATTGATTTGCGTATTCTTCTTCTTTTGGAATGAACTTGTAGAAAATGTTTTCTTTGCTCTACTAGTAGATCAGCAAGTTTAATAAATTGTAGATCTCGCCTTGCCTCAACTTTTACATTTCACCTTCTGACTATATACAGCACAATTTTGGTCTATGTTTAGGTGGTTGTAATTCAAAGTTTAGTGCCCTCATACGGTACATTACTGTTGCTTTGAGTAATTAAGTTTTCTAAAAGAACCAGAAGAATGGATGTGAAATTGGAGAACAGCATGAATAGTTTCAGTAGCTCTGATACACTTTGCAACCGTCTGAAGTCTGTAATCATCAAGAATGAAGGTTTGTTGTATTTTCTGCTCCAGTCTTCACTGGATTAATTGTGTAACAGCGAATTTTCGTTGACAAATTTTCTACTTACCTGACAGAGAGATAAAAGGAATGAATTAGCAGTCATTTGAAAGGAACAACTCCTAATTTTTTATTATTATTAACTCACATGTTCATCGAAGCTTGAAGGCTGCTCTTTCCTACTAGAGTTAGACATTGACTTAATAAAGGAACAAGACCTTATTTCTAATGATTGGTATGTCATTGGTTAACATCGTGACCATGTTTATCTTGTATATGGATGGATGGGTGTGTTGAAACAACCAATGTTTTTCAGCCGCATTAGATAGCATATGATTTTAGCTTTTTAGTGACGGCATATTGAAGTTGTATCAACGATAAAAGTCTTCTCATTGAAAAGCTGGCCTTTTGGCCACCTAAGAATGTTTTCACTATTTTTTATCTTTACCCTATTCTTAAAATTTAAAATTTTCTTTTACTTCTGTGGAAATAAAGGTGGTGACCTATGTGCTATTATCGTATCAGTCCGGGAGCTAAGAATTGTTATGATTACTATTGTTTTTGAAATATCATCACCCTATTACACAGTACACTGCTGAGAATTATTTTATTGGCTCAAAGAGATTAAAACAAAAAATCCAGCAAATATTTGTAACCATTATTGGAAATTTGGAATTGGAGATTAATTTAGTCAAAAAGTGGCTATTATAGAGATGGAATACCCGTAACGTGGTGTACCAGCGTAAGAATGTAACAAATTTCTTTTAAATTAAAAATACATTTCAATATATTAACAGACAAAAAAAAAAATTTTAATGTATTAAAATATATATTTTTTTGTATTTTAGCAGCACCCTCGCTAAAAGTTATATATATTTTTGTTTGTTAATGTATTAAAATTTATATTTTAAAACAAAGACTCTAATATGTGTATTTATCATGTACTATATTAATATATGTTTTTTTTTTATCTTCTAATTTATTCATAACTTTAATATGATCAGAAATTCCTAATGTGAAAACCACTCATAAATATGTGAAGGGAGATAATTTTTTTAAAATTTAAATCCCTATTATTTTTATAATGGTAAATACCCAGCATCGTAATTTTACAGTATTAACTTTATTTTTAAATACATTTTTATTTATTTTATTATTAATTAAATAAATTACATAAATTAAAATTAAACTAAAAGAGTTAAATATTAAAATAAAAATAAAAGTTTAAAAAATTAATAATAAAATATTTTCTAAATTAATATAAATATTTTTCTTATACTTTTTACTATTTTTAAACATATTTTCTTATAATAAAATATATATTTTATATTCTTAAAATAAAATATCAAGCAAACACATTTATCCTTATTTTGCTTTAAAACTTTTTATACAATGGAGTTATTGCCTATTACGAAAATAGCATGCGCATAAATATTCTATGTTGATTTCAATATGACAAAACTAACAATTGCATCAATAATCAAAGCTTTTGAATAGGGGGTAAAAAAGACAGGGTAATGTAGATCTATCTCATCATATTCTTAGCATCCAAAGCAAAGTGAGAAGTCACTTTACCACCATGCCAACTACTTGTGCACAACTACTAGACATCAGTACACCAAATGTCGGCGAAGATCAGATGATGAAAATGATCAAAAAAACAAGTTAAGCAGAAGACTAATATAGGTTGGAAAGTCATACAATTTCAGACCAATGCAGTTAAGAACAACAATAGCATTAGCATTTTCAAATAACAAACAAAAACTTTGCAATAGTCTTACTCTGAAAATGCCTTATCATCAGGAGTATTCATAGAGTGATATGCTTTTGTCATCTGATACGCTAACAACCCGACCTCCTAGTGGTCTAAATGACACTCCCCAGACCTGGTCTGTGTGGTTAGTCATTGACTGCATGGCTGCTCTCATGTTAAGATCCCAGAGCTTTACAGTTCTATCACTTGAGCCTGTTGTAATAGCTGCTCCATCGGGGCTTGCATCAACACTCAACACCCAACTAGCATGACCAGACATTGCCGTAACCAGACTTTTACCCTCAGCATCATAAATGTGCACATGAGTATCATCTGATGCAGAGAAGAGAACACGTGGATCAACAGGGGAATAAACAAGAGAACGCACAGGCATGAAATGGCCTTCCAGATGATGCAGGAATTTGGCACGGGTAACATCAAAAACAGAAATTGTGCCATCCATTGAACCACAAGCAATTCGTCTGCCATCAGGACTCCATGCAACTGATAGAACAAACTTCTTGCTGCTACTTTTATCTGTCGGCTTCAGTCCTTCTGGACGAGGAATTGACAGGGTGGCAATCAGATTCCAAGTGGCTGTGTCCCAGAGCTTTACAGATGCACTACCCCCTCCAGCAACAGCTAGAGTGGTACCCTGATGGGAGAAAAACCATTAGCACCAAGTATCAGTAAAATTTACAAAAGGAGCTTAAAGACTTCCACTTTCCATTTTGATCAACTGGTGCACAAAGCACATCTTTACTCATAGTAAATAAATTCTTCTATATTTATCAAGTATGAAAGAAACAATGGCATGTTCACTGATAAAAATTAAATAGGCAGAGCCAACCACTGTAAAACACACACATATATACAAAGACTAGAAAAGGATTGAAACAGACGACATACACATTCATTTTAATATAATCAAAAAGTAAATTGAGTACCTGATCGGTAACAAAATAACAATAATAATAATTGAAATAGCAACTACATTAACAACTATGTTTAATCAAATGGATCTTCAAGTGGGTAGAAGTTCTTGTGAAGTCAAGACCCTCTTCTGATAGGACCTTAAAAGTCAACACTGATGTGAATGCTTCAATTTTAAACAAATTGTGTAGAGCTTACCCAGCTCTACATGAATCTTGGGAATCAAATCATCAGTCATTATGATAGACCAGACAAGCGTAATGATGGATTCAAGTTAAGTGCATGAATATTGCAACTGTTAATAGTTGTAATGTTGGTAAATTATACAAATCAAAAAGGAAAATTATCATAACCCAGATCCCGTCACTTGCCATAAAGATATTCTTCCATATAGAGATAAAATAGTCTTGACCCAGTAAAAGAAAACACTTCCATGCACTATAAAGAAATAAAAAATATATAAATGACAAACAAGTGACAGCTACATGGAATTTTCACTGTACAAACCCCCCCCCCCCCCCCAAAACAAAAAAAAAAACATACGGAGCGAAATTTCATATAAGAAATTCTTTCAAAACACATCCTTTGGAAGTCTAACAAGGGAAATATACCCAATCACTAAAGTAACACATCTTAACATGAATGACCCAGAAAAACGTTTGAATAAATAAACATTGTAAAATGTAGGGACAAAAAGCACAAAATACAAATTTTACTTTCAGCTAGCAAGCATCTTCTTAGCAACTTAGCTATAGTAAGTGGACAATATTATCTTTGAATCAGTGAATTGATGACCAAAATAAAACTTTAAGTTAGAGAAGCCTCCTCCGAGCCTAGCAAGTAAAACACAATCCAGAGCAAACCATATCAGAAAGTGAAAAGCTTGTCCCGTATTTTTGTTGCATCAGTTAAATATCTACTCTGTGGTGACCCGTAAAATGTTTCATTTTATATTGATTTTAAAAAAATAATAATTAACGAGTATACAGAAGCGCCCAAGCACAAAATTTCTCAAAAATTGGATTCTCAGAAATGAAATCAGTCTTCATCACTCACTCAAACTCAGCCTCACCCACATGTTTGAAGAAGAAAGGAGGGAGAAATTAAAGAAGGCAAAACCTTAGGATCGAACTGCATTTGCCAGACTTCAGAAGGAGGAGCTTCGAGAGTAGCAATAGAGGCGTTGGTGTCGACATCAAATACTCGAACAAAGCTGTCGAGAGAAGCAGAGGCAGCTATAATACCAGACGGGTGCGCTGCCACAGAGACTACGCCCAAACAGTGGCCAGTGTTGGTCCGCTCCAGCTGCATGTCGTCGGGCCGCCACAGCTTCACGGTCTCGTCCAACGATCCCGTCAGCAAGAGCGCCGGTCGAGTCTCGGTCGCCGGTACCCACGTGACCGCCCATACTGACTCCTCGTGCGCGTTCTCGACTGATTTTAGACCAGCAAATTTCATTTGGTTTGGTGGACACAACCCTACAAATTTGCGTGAATTGTGAGGATCTTTTTGTGTGGTTTGTTTGGTGGTCCCCTCCTGTCGAGGTTTTGAAGTGTAATTGACGAGGGTTTTCTTGAATTTGGGCCTCAACTGGGTGTATTTTTATTCGCCTTCTAGCCTGTCCAGCTTTATTTATTTATTCTTATTGATTACTTATTCGTTGTTTCATGCATGCTGGGATCCTTGCCACTACTAATTGATTAAGGGTCAATTTACATCGTTCACTGTTGGTGACTGGAAATCGTCAATAATTTGGTAACTCAATGAATATAATTTTGTGGGAGTATTCTCAATAATGTTGAAGATATCAATTTGAGGTCAATCTTTCTCATTTTTTTTTAAAAAATAAAATAGGGATATATTTACCCCCAGTATTATTATTGAGAGTAGATTTCTAAGTTCGTATCAATAAATTTTACAGTCTTACTATAAATGTTTGTATATAGAGTCTTTGCAAATAAATCTTATATTCTATTACATTTGTAGCTTGTAACCATTTAAAAAAAATCTTATAGTTAAAACATATAATTTTTAGTTAAAAAGCACATAATTATGTTTAGTGACAATTTAGGATGTCAAAAATAGCCGCCATGTAAGTGATGCGTGGGCGAGGTAATATGCGGCTCGAGGATGAGGCAGATCGGATTAGGGCTTCACTTGATAATTGATATGCCCTGGGTTTCGTTAAAAAATCGGATTTTATAAAAAAAATATATAAACTATATATTATTTTAAAAAATTATATTCATTTGCCTATTGATTACATATGTTTAAAATTTTAAATATTTCAAGCTCATATTTTAAGCTCAATTTCATTAAAAATAACATTTAAAAATTATAAAATAAAATAAAATATACACATATAATTTTATAAAATATAAAATCCAACTTAAAATACCCATATAAAATTGTTCAATCTATAGGTCTAAAAAATATATCCATACCAAATTTGGACATTTTCATACCTAGGCCTTACCTGAGTTTTTGCCATCTCTAGTTAGGGATGGAAATGGGCATCGCCCGCAACGGATTTGTCATTACCAAACCCAAATCCCAAAATTTAAATTACTAAGCCCACCCACAACCCACGGGTTTTATTTTTTTTTTAAGAAAACTTATCCGCTGTGAGTTTTGACAATTATCAAAGTAGATATGGCCAATAGGCCGTGCCGTGCCAGCCCAGGCCCATCAAAGGAAGCCCACACGTGCTCGTGCTCGTGCCCACTCGTGCCGTGCCCACACGTGCCGTGCCGTGCCTAGGAAAAATAGCCCAATAACCTTTTTTTCCTTTTTTTTATTTTTTTAAGAACGCATGCCAAGTTGTTATCTTATTTTTTTAAGCATATGTACCTTTTTTGGATCCATGTGCCTTTATTTAAATTTAATAGAATAAAAAATTCAAAACTCAAGTTCATATTCAATAATAATAATAAGAGAATGTAATATTAGTTGTTAAGTTTGATTCTATGGTATTATAATTCTTTTTAGTACTTAACAATAACAATAATAATAATTTTTTTTAAGAGTTAACTTAATTGTTAACTTGAAATTATGTAGAGTCATATATCATAGTTTATAATAATATTAATACATATTTATAAAATCATGATATTTATAATTTTATTTATTAAAATCATGATATCAATTATTTATTTAATAAATTATAAACATAAATCAATAATAATTTTTTTGAAACTAAGAATTAAATAAAATTAAAAAACTTGAGCCAATAAAATATATTAAAAGATTCAATTTCAAGTTATTTATAAAATCATAAAATTTTAAGTTTACTTTCATTAAAAAATAAAACGTGCTTTTTCGCGTGCCGTGTTTTGGCCAATTTCTAATCGTGCCGTGCTTTTAAGGCCCGCGTGCCTAAAATCTAAGCCTGACATGGCCCACATGCGTGCTGTGTCGTGCCGCGTGCTCTGCTGAGACGTGCTCGTGCTGTGCCGTGCTGTACGGACACGTGCCGTGCCCGTGCCGTCCAGCCCATTGGCCACCTCTATACCAAACACTCAATGGCATTTGGCGGATTTTTTTACGAGTTTATACATTTAAAATCACAAAATGTTCAATATATAAATTTACAATAATAACCTCAAATTCGAAATAACATACTCAATATTAAATTTAACCAATGTAAATGAAAAATTAAAATTTCAACATCAATCCAACACAAATTCTCAAATTGAAGTATAAACTACACAAATCCATTTTAAAAAAATCCACATACGAGTATCTAAAAATAACAATTATATTTTATATTATCATTCAACACAAGTCTCCAAGATAATATTTTCATTTCATTCACCATCATTAGCACCCATCTAACATGATGCCTACAATAATGATTAAGATTAATATTTTCAAATATTAATTCGAAAAAAAATTACCATAATGAAATAATTCATGCATTAAGTTAAAGAAAAATAGATCATACAAAAATACTTTAGTTATCTGGCACTTTGCATAATTGCATTATGTTCTTTATATATTTTTTAGATTCAAATATTTTTTAATTAAAATTAAATTAAAAATATTTTAAAAAAACTATGGGTCTAGTAGATATCTATGCGGATATCCGTTGGATATTTGGTTAATACTAAATTCACCCGCATTTAAATACGGATTTTAATTAATAATTCCAAATCCGTTCGTAACTCATAAAATTATCCGCAGCAAACGGGTTTTGACCGACGAGTTTGGATAGATTTGCAGAAAGAATTGCCATCCCTATGATGTGTAAATGGTTTTCTTCGCAACTTTGTGGAAACCTAAAATAGAAGTCGGTGGCTTTCCGGCCAGGGGCGGCTTGTCCATGCGAAGGTCTGTGCCTGCCGCTGCCCACATGCACGAGTCTCTTTTATTCTCTACTGTCGTGTATTCCACCGATTTCCCAATTAATAATTCTTACGTATAATCATTATACACGTTCATAATAGCAATATGCAATCGTGTCACACTTTAAATGGGTGATCAACAACAAAAGTGGACCCATGTAGGCTGTAGCACAGACAAGCATCTTTAGTCATAATAGCGTACATCGGACGGTTGTAATTAATCTACATATGAAACCTCCGTTATGATTTTCGCTTGTACCCACAGGAGATGCAGTAAAGTGGTCTCCGTCTGCTTCACGTTAGGATATCCCGCACCAAATATTTAGCTAAAATATTTACGCGCCAGCAAATTGGTGGGCGGATAGCAGATTGTGACAGTGTATAGTCATAAAGTACTATTATTATCATATTTTTATTCTTGGTCGGAAAATGCATTGAATCGTAAGAAATCTATAATTACATATTTACCCTCCAAAGCCCACAGTCTCCTAACAGACTTATTCAAATTCTCAAAATTTCTTACATTATTTTAGGATGGGATTATCTTGAGAGTATCTTTGACATGGGAAATCTGTGGTGTAATTATGGTACCGTGTTATAGTTATATCCAGCCGTTGAATGTCAGTGAACTCCACCAATCCAAGTGTATCCAACGGCTAAATGCAACTGTGACACGGTACCACAGTTACACCGTAGCCTGATCCTTTTGACATTCATAATTCCTAAAAATCTATTAAATTTGATAAATAAAATGATTTTTGGAAGATAAAAATATAAAAAAGTTCCCAATTGACTATAATTTTTTTTTGGCAGATGCATAATAAGATTGTTATTTTAAATAAACTAATAGTCAAATATTCCAGTTAATGACGTACTGCTTGAATTAGAGGATAATACATCACTAATTTAGATCAGGTTACGGTGCAACTGTGATACCATATTATAGTTGTATTCAGTCGTTAGATACATTTAAATTGATAGGGTCTACTGATATTCAACGACTGAATACAACTATAGTACGGTATCACAGTTGCACCACAGGTTTCTTCCACTAATTTAATTGCCACCACTTTTCCTTTTATGCGAGTAATGATCACAATGGTGGATCCCGTAAATAACACAAAATGAAAACCCAAATAAAAAAACAAAAGCCCGAAAAGACATAATTATCCCCTTAATCTCTGTTCAATGTCGGTTTTAGTGAAATGCTCCCACTATGTGGCGACCACGAATGTCCAACTAGTTCTCTCCCTCATTTGGACCCCAGCTGACCAGTACGATTACAGAGAGCGAAAGCTTTAACATTACTTTTTGTATATAAATTTCACATCTCTTCTTTTAGAGAGAGAGACGCCATTACCAAAAATCGAAAGCTTTTGCAATTTCTCTTAACCGAACAAAAGAAAAGCTTTTGTTTTCTTCTCGTTATCGTTTTCTTTTTGTCTCATAAACTGCATACCTTTATTTATTTATTTTTTTGTTGTTATTTTCTTGTCAATTTTTATTGGGACTTTACAGCTGCCTCTCCGATCTGACACAGTGATTTCGTCTTTCCTGAACTCGGACATTTCTTCGATGAGTTAGAGGAGAAGATCTCTGCACACAATCGTCATGGTAATTTTGAAGATGG